>NC_064920.1:465448977-465753727 GCF_023897955.1 Schistocerca gregaria | reverse complement strand
AGCAGAACAGTATGTATAAAAAAAATTGTTCAATTACAAGTAGGACTTGTGCTCTGATGGTTCCATGCAAACTTACTTCTCTATGCCAACAGTTCCTTTATATGTTCTGAAAAGTGAGTTTGCGAGTGTCATATGTGACACATATGTCCTTTTCTTTTCATTGTATTGACGTAGAAGTTTAAATTTTTTACACCACCAAAGAACTGTAGACATTAATACTAGATGTAAATTTCAGTTTTATTCCTGTAACCGTTCCTGAGGATAATGTGTATTTACAGAAGGGCAGTGTGGTGTGCGTACTGTAAGACCTTCCGTACACACACCATCAGATTATTTGACTTGTCGCTCTAACGAAGTAGGCGAAGGTCAGCAATATGTCTCGTGGTCTTATTGTGGCGTGTTTATCTTCTGCCTTGAGGTCAGAGGATAGAAATACCACTTGCACACTTAAAGTAGCAGATTGACGGTGACCAACTTTAAACAGAACTTGATTACAGAATGAGATTTTCACTCTGCAGCGGAGTGTGCGCTGATATGAAACTTCCTGGCAGATTAAAACTGTGTGCCCGACCGAGACTCGAACTCGGGACCTTTGCCTTTCGCGGGAAAGTGCTCTACCATCTGAGCTACCGAAGCACGACTCACGCCCGGTACTCACAGCTTTACTTCTGCCAGTATCCGTCTCCTACCTTCCAAACTTTACAGAAGCTCTCCTGCGAAACTTGCAGAACTAGCACTCCTGAAAGAAAGGATATTGCGGAGACATGGCTTAGCCACAGCCTGGGGGATGTTTCCAGAATGAGATTTTCACTCTGCAGCGGAGTGTGCGCTGATATGAAACTTCCTGGCAGATTAAAACTGAATGCCCGACCGAGACTCGAACTCGGGACCTTTGCCTTTCGCGGGCAAGTGCTCTACCATCTGAGCTACCGAAGCACGACTGACGCCCGGTACTCACAGCTTTACTTCTGCCAGTATCCGTCTCCTACCTTCCAAACTTTACAGAAGCTCTCCTGCGAAACTTGCAGAACTACCACTCCTGAAAGAAAGGATATTGCGGAGACATGGCTTAGCCACAGCCTGGGGGATGTTTCCAGAATGAGATTTTCACTCTGCAGTGGAGTGTGCGCTGATATGAAACTTCCTGGCAGATTAAAACTGTGTGCCCGACCGAGACTCGAACTCGGGACCTTTACCTTTCGCGGGCAAGTGCTCTACCATCTGAGCTACCGAAGCACGACTCACGCCCGGTACTCACAGCTTTACTTCTGCCAGTATCCGTCTCATTCTGGAAACATCCCCCAGGCTGTGGCTAAGCCATGTCTCCGCAATATCCTTTCTTTCAGGAGTGCTAGTTCTGCAAGTTTCGCAGGAGAGCTTCTGTAAAGTTTGGAAGGTAGGAGACGGATACTGGCAGAAGTAAAGCTGTGAGTACCGGGCGTGAGTCGTGCTTCGGTAGCTCAGATGGTAGAGCACTTGCCCGCGAAAGGCAAAGGTCCCGAGTTCGAGTCTCGGTCGGGCACACAGTTTTAATCTGCCAGGAAGTTTCAGAACTTGATTAATTTTCACACAGTTATTAAAATAATAAAAATCATAAACCTTACTTAACTTGATTCTGGAGGCTATTTACAATTGACAATCGGAAGTTCCTTTGGTCTTGGTACGTTAATCTTATTCTCACATATCGCTGATACGTGAGAAAGTGTCTATACATTTATCTTCATGGCTATGTACAGAAATATGATAATCTTCTTAGGTGCAGACTGAAACTTGACTATAGACCGGTACAGATTAATGCAGACTGGTACAGACAAATACAGACTGACTAATCGGAGGTCTGTACACTCGCTACAATACCTCGCACGTTCAGGTCTCACTGCTCGAGTGTGATCCGCGAGGAGAAAAGGTTCTACGTTAGCAGCAATCTCATGGCTGCGTTACATATTAATACGCGGATCGGCGGAAGCAGAATTTGGTTCGTCTCTAATGCAGCGCCATCTCGTAGTGCGGAGACGGACGAGCGCTGCGCCTGCGCTGTTGTGCTTAACGGGGCCCGATCTAGTGGGAAAGTTGTGTGTGGGCTGACTACGCGGAACTATGTACACAACAGGCAGACACGTGGACAACAAAGTGATGTGATAAGGTTCCACTTTTACCGACTTAGGGATGGATGGAGGAGGAGGAGGAGATTAGTGTTTAACGTCCCGTCGACAACGAGGTCATTAGAGACGGAGCGCAAGCTCGGGTGAGGGAAGGATGGGGAAGGAAATCGGCCGTGCCCTTTCAAAGGAACCATCCCGGAATTTGCCTGAAACTACTTAGGGAAATCACGGAAAACCTAAATCAGGATGGCCGGAGACGGGATTGAACCGTCGTTCTCCCGAGTCCAGGGTGCTAACCATTAGGGATGGATCCCTAAAAAGAAAACACTGCAGGGTGAAAAGTTTGTTTTAAGAAATAATAAAGATACAGACGCCAGCGGTAAGAGCGAGCTATTTTGATATGCAGCAGAAAGGTAGCAAAAGTCAGGAGCTTTATACTGAGTGCTTTGATCTGAACGATGGCGGTGACCAACGTGTTCTTTTGCCGTCAGGGTGAGGGTGCGGCTGGGCGAGTGGGACCAGCGCACGGACGTGGACTGCGACGGCGAGATGTGCGCGCCGCCGCCAGAGGACTACGGCATCGAGGAGGCGACGCCGCACCCGCAGTACAGGCCGCAGGCCAGCGCCAACGTCGCCAACGACATCGCGCTGCTCAGGCTCGACCGCGACGCACCCGACAACTGTGAGTGTCCTGCATCCCCACTGCCCCTCCTCGCAACACCTCGGTAGCTGCACTGACAAGCACAACTTACGAGTACAGTGCCATGTTTCATACCAGCATGGCACAGTATATCCAATACAATAGCGGTCCCATGCATATTGCCAGTACCTGCTGCAAAAACAGATGCACACTGAAGTAACTATCATACCTGATTAACTTGAGGCTGCTCCATAAATAGGGATTGTGAATTTACATCTCAAATAACGTGCAGGGTTATTCTAAATGATGGACCCATTTTCTAAAATTCGTATGTATTCAAGTACAAAGACAAAATGAACAAGCTTTATACCAATGAAAAGAGGAAGTTTCAAAGCTTTGGGCGGGTGGCGGTGGGTGGGCGGTGATGGTTTCAGAAGCGGTCGGTAGAGTTCGCACGCCAATAGGGCCGTCGTTCCGTTTCAGTGTTAGTTGTGAGTCAGATGGCGACTGTGGAGCACAAGGGTTTCTGCGTTCTTCGGTTTGCGAAAAATTAATTGCAAAATGCAGTGCAGCGGATATTTCGTTCCAAATTCGGTATGCAACTACTGACTCACAAAAGCAAAAGCCGTAGGTTTAAGCAGTTTAAACAGACTGGGAGGGTGCGCAAAGAAAAAAGCACTGGCCGACCGCGTGTTTCAGATGATGACGTCCGACGGATTCAAGGAAGTTTTGTGCGCAGTTCCAGTAAGTCCACCAATAGATCGACTCGAGAACACCAGCGAACTGTATGAAAAGTTATGAGGCGACGTTTACTGTACAAGCCCTACCGATTACATCTTGTGCAGGCTCTCAACCAAAATGACGAAGAGAAGCGTCTCGCATTTTGTGGTTTTGTGCAAACAAAGATAGAGGATGACGCGTTTGTACAGCATGTAATTGTTAGCGATGAAGCGACTTTCATCTTAATGGAAAAGTCAACAGACACAATGTTTGCATATGGGGTTTGGAAAATCCACGTTACCCATTGGAACATGAAATTGACCCACCGAAGATCAACGTTTTCTGCGCTATATCCCGTACAAAGGTTTATGGACCATTTTTCTTTGCGGAAAGAACTGTAACTGGAATCATGTACCCTTACATGTTGGATCAATGGCTGTTCCTTCAAGTAGTGGAATATTCCCAGAACTTCATTTTCCAATAGGATGGAGCTCCGCGCCATTGCCACCGTGAGGTATGAGGACATTTGAATGACTCCCTTCCTCAGCGCTGGATCGATCGCAGGGCACTTGAGGACCTGCTCTGCTTTTCTGGGCACAGAGGTCTCCTGATCTCACACCCTGCGACCATTTCTTATGGGGTTATGTGAAGGAAGCTGTTTACATCCTACCTCTAACAACCAAACTGAACGATTTGCGGAACCGGATCGTTGCTGCCGTGCACTCAGTAACAGCACATGCACTTATGCGTGTGTGGGAAGAGTTTCATTACTGCGTCGATGTTTGCCATGCAGCCAATGCTGGCCACTTTGAACATTTATAACATTTATCACATTTCTAATTATTAAAGAATTATAAAAACTAATTAATTACAAGTTATTAAGTTTATTAAATTGGTATCAAACATTATGAGAAAACTTTTAAACTTCCTCTTTTCATTGGTACAAAGCTTGTTCATTCTGGATTTGTGCTTGAATAAATACGAAGTTTGGAAAATGGGTCCATCCTTTAGAATAACCCTGTATTGCTCGCAATGGGGACCAAAACGAGTAATCTTTATTATTTGATCACATTATTTGTGATCGATTATTATGAAAAGTGCTGGCTGAAAGTCAAATTGCTCAACAAACGCTCAGCCTGCAAAAGAAGATGGCGTTGATATGAATAACGTTTTGTTTCTGTGTCACTATGTATTGAGGAAGAAATGTACACATATAAAAAAAAAAAAGGTTTTGCATCAACTCGGATCCTAGAGTTTCGGAACCTGTACAAAAAATTGAAAAAGAGATCAGCATAAACATCATTTCCACTCTTTTTATTGCTCATAAAAAGCATACATTGCATCTTGTATTACCGTACAGCGAGACCTTCAAAGGTGGTGGTCCACATTACTGTACACACTGGTACTTCCAATATCCAGTAGCACGCCGCCTTGCATTGATGCATGCCTGTATTCGTCATGGCATAGTATCCACAAGTTCATCGAGGCACTGTTGCCCAGATGGTCCCACTCCTCAACGGCGATTCGGCGTACTCCCTCAGAGTGGTTCGTGGGTCCGTCGTCCATAAACAGCCCTTTTCAATCTCTCCCAGGCATGTTCCAAAGGATTCATGTCTGGAGAACATGCTGGTCACTCTAGTCGAGCGATGTCGTTATCCTGAAGTAAGTCATTCATAAGACGTGCAGGATGGCGACGCAGATTGTTGTGCATGAAAACGAATGCCTCGCCAATATGCTGCCAATATGGTTGCACTGTCTGTCGGAGGATGGCATTCACGTATTGTACAGCCGTTACGGCGCCTTCCATGACCACCAGTGGCTTACGTCGGCCCCACATCATGTCACCCCAAAAACAGCAGGGGACCTCAACCTTCCTGCACTCACTGGACAGTGTGTCTAAGACTTTCAGCCTGACTGGGTTGCCTCCAAACACGTCTCCGACGATTGTCTAGTTGAAGGTATATGGGAGACTCATCGGTGAATAGAATGTGATACCAATCCTGAGCAGTCCTTCCGGCGTGTTATTGGGCCCTTCTGTACCGCGCTGCATGGTCTCGTGGTTGCAAAGATGGACCTCGCCATGGACGTCCGGTGTGGAGTTGCGCATCATGCAGCCTATTGCGCACAGTTTGAGTCGTAACACGACGTCCTGTGCCCGCACGAAAAACATTATTCAACATAGTGGGCCGTGCGGGGTAGCCGTGTGGTCTTAGGCGTCTTGTCGCTGCTCGCGCGCTGCTCCTCGCTCGGGCATGGGTGTGTGTGTTGTCCTTAGCGTAAGTTAGTTTAAGTTAGATTAAGTAGTGCTTAAGCCTAGGGACTGATGACCTCAGCAGTTAGGTCCCATAGTCCTTACTGCAAATTTCCAATTTTTCCAGCATGCTGGCGTTGCTGTCAGGGTTCCTTCGAACCATAATCCGTAGGTAGCGTTCCACTGCAGTAGTAGCCCTTGGGTGGCCTGAATGAGGCATGTCATGACAGTTTCTGTCTCTCAGTATCTCCTCCGTGTCCTAACAACATCGCTTTGGTTTACTCTGAGACGGATTTACACTTCCCTTGTTGAGATGAGAGCCCTTTCTGGCACAAAGTAACACTGCAGACGTGACCGAACCGCGGTATTGACCGTCTAGGCATGGTTGAGCAACAACATGAGCTGTGTACGTTCTTCCTGGTGGAATGACTGGAATTGATGGGCTGTCGGACTCTCTACGTCTAATAGGCGCTACTGTTGCATGGTTGTTTACATCTTCGGGCGGGTCTAGTGACATCTCTGAACAATCAAAGTGACTGAGTCTATGATACAGTATCCACAGTCAACGCCTATGTTCAGGAGTTCTGGAACCGGTATGATGCAAAACTTTTTTGATGTGTGTAAATAAAGCGTCAACCTGTGGACTTTTAACGTAGTAGAATGTATGTTTCCATAAATGTATGAACTGAGATACCTTCCCGCCATAAAAATCTCTGGATTGTTTGTTGCCATTCCAAATCAATCAGCTTGGGTGAAAGACTGTGAAGAGAGTTCTTCTTCATTTACAATAATAAAACATCTCACTATCACAGTCCACATATGAGTGCTGTTCCTTCCCAACCAGCCGCATGGCCACCCAGACACGGAGAAAACGAAAATCTCAGTCACCAACCGTGGATGAATTCAAATTATACTTCCCTTGAAGACAAGTTGCGTGAAGGATGTCCCAGTGCTTGGTTATTTTGTGGCGGTATCCGTTGTGTTGTGTGTACCCTTTTTCTTCTTTATTTAGGGTGTGGAGCTGTGAACTGGACGCCTGTCCTTCACTAGGTCTCAATGGCTTTTATTTCGATCTTAAGTACTTTTTGATTTTATAACATGTAAATACAGGCAGTTATTTTTTGTGGCACAAGTTTTTGCTTATAGTTGTTCCTCTGAGTGTGCACTCATTAAATTTTTTTATGTTTTTAACATTTGACCTGACATATTTTTTTTACTAAGCAGTATTGACATTACTTAGAGTTATCGTATACGTTAATGATGTCAATAGCTGCTATATTTGATAACAATTTATTGCAAATTTTGTTATATTAGATATTATAAAAGAGTCCCGCTTCTGTAAATTCCAGCTTTCATCAGACCAATCTGCTTGCCGGTTACTCCTGAGATGAGACAGGCGACGTTCATCGGGAAGAATCTTGTTGTGGCTGGGTGGGGTACAACCGAATATGGTAAGCTCTCTGTGTGTGAACTGCTGTGGAAAATGTATTGTCAATAATGAAACAATGTCATTGTGTAACATATTCTTCTTAACCTTGACATTGTTATTTTGGGGTGGCTAAGATAACCATAACTATAAAGTATTGTTCCTTGACTGAAACAGTAACGAAAGAACATGTACCATTGTGGATTTCAAGATTAGCAACAACGATTGTCAACTTCGCTGAATATCTTCCTTTCCTCATTTTCCCACGGATACCACAATTAAGAGTAAAGCGGACCTCATAAAACATCGCCAAATTACAGTTGTCGAGATACGGCAACGAGTACGTTTTTCTAGTCAGATGAGTAAAGCTCAGTTCTCTAAATTCATGAAGAGAATTTTAAGTGCAATGATAGTAGTATTTTTAAAGCTTCTTGTTAATAACTGACACTCTCCTAGTTTGAAAATTCCAAGTGTGCAGTCAGCTTGAAGAGCTTTCTTATCTAATGAAAATCATTGTGTTTATGATGCTAATAGACTTGTGGGTTGTGAATTAATGAAAACTAATCCGTCACAATTCTTATTAAGTATATGTTCCATAGATAATTTAATATAATAACTTTGATCTAGAACATGCCTTTTGTCGAAAAGTTTCTTATATTCTTTGAAAGTAGGGCATGGTTACATGGCAGCTCTTTACTGTTAGGATAAGTCTTCTTATACGCAATATTACATCTGATTAGTAATTTATACGGCGTAAAATGAGTCACATGAAGATTTGATCTGTCTTTAATATTATTTGTATTCTCTGACATTTTCAGCGCTTGACAATTAGAGATTTATTCTGAACTAAAACTAAATTATGTAAAAATCAGTGAAGACCATTTCTCCACTTGCTGTTGCATTTTTTCTCTCTTCCATAACATGAAAGATACAACCTAAAGTAAGAGATTCAGTTTGTTCACATTCTATATGTCTGTTGTTCTCTGCATTTGGTGCTGTTTAATTACTCTTCATGTGATGTGAATAGTTTGTGCTTAGACTGTTATAAGGTAGTGGAAATCTGTAAGGCCAATTAGGAGACCTGATATTCAATTGTCAAGATCTGCGCACATTCACCAATTTTTGTACGTGTCAGTATAACCATTTCATGACCTGACATACAGATCTACTGCGTAAAATGATGAAATTTAATATGTACTTGCCGCCCGCGGTAGCCACGGTTCGCGCGGCTGACTCCGCCGGAGGGCTCGGAGTCCTCCCTCAGGCATGGGTGTGTGTGTTGTCCTTAGCGTGAATTGGTTTAAGTTAGATTAAGTAGTGTGTATGCCTAGGGACCGAGGAACTTACCGCAAACTTCCAAAATTTTAATATATACTTAAGCGTTGCTGCCAGAATGCAGTGTTATCTACGTATCTATGGCGTTACTTCAACGTTATTGAGGGAATTCTTTTCGTTAACACGGGTCTCACGTGGTAATTTTCTGAGCCAGGACCATTACATCTCATTAACGTGACTCTTCAGTCGCGCTAACAAGGCTGAGTGCACTCTGTTCTAGTCCTGTTATCAGAAAAAAATCCTTGGCAGTACTGAGAATCAAACGTCTGTCTGCCATTTAGGTTCTGGTATCCACTCAGTTGACTCATGAACGCCGTTTACCAATTAGCATACTCACTTAATATATTTTTTCAGCTTTCATTAATACAACATTTTCATTTTATAATGTTTGGCAGACATTGTCGCTTAATTAATTGTTTTCACTAGCTCTGAAGGCACTTGGACAGTAAAACCAAAGCTCTAGAAAAATGTTTTCATAACAAAGCAATGTCATAAAGGAAGTGAAGCACATATGATAACATGCATGTTTTCTTATGAAGGGCTATTCGTGCACCAAGATTTTTATATTTATCTCTACGTTTAGTTACTTGTATTTGTTCTGTCTATCTTACGTTTAGGTAATTGTTGCAACGGCGGCGAAGCTAAGTGCTTGTATGTTACGCAACATAACATGTAGATGTCACATAGAACCACTACTTTTCATGTAACGGGTAGATTCTCTGAGTAAATTAGTGCTTCAATGTACACATTATTACCTGGAATCGCTTGTTCTAAGACACAAAATGCCACTGAAATATCTAAGGAGATCGTAAAACTACCATTTTAGGTTCCGTGCACACTCAGTCAGAAAGAACAACGCTGTGGTTTGGCTATGTACGAGCATTTCATTTCATACTTCGACTCCTAGGCATGATTTATACTGCAGAAACTAGTTTGTCTGTCCTTAGCTGTTTCTGACAAAACTATAAGCAATACATGGATTTTCTAATCACTTTGTGGCTGAAGGTTGCTTCCTAAATGTTACCACTGTATGTTTTATGCTATGTTGTTACCGCTGCTCATAATAAGAAGTGTTCTTCATACATCTAAATGAACACAAAATCATTTGATAGTTCAGGAGACAAGACAAATAAATATGCTAACCAGTTTCTGACATAATTTTGTGGTACTACTAAGGATCATCATGATCCATAAATCTCCTAAAAAGACTGATTTCATATGAACTTAGTCTCGTACAAATTTCAGTTCCTTGCAGTTTTGTGTAGTTCTTCTCGGAATATTGCTCTCTTTAAATTATCAGTATACCACATCTGTTACTACATCTGTTTTTTTTCTGATTTACTACAGGAGTCTTTTGGTTCCTTTTTCTTTCGAAAACTTCCGTAATCTCTCTACTTGTTTAATTTCTTCCATTCCTGTCCACAGCCAGATTTCAAAGCTTTATAGGTATTTCACGTCTTACTTCTGTAATGTACATTTCTTTTTGCCATCTGTAACTACATTCCAAATAATGTATTTAATGTGTACTTTACATCTATACTCTGCAAACAACTGCAAAGTGTGTCACGGCGAGTATTTCCCAATGTTCCGTATATTAATGTTTCTTACCTATCCATTAATGTTTGGAGGACAGAAATTGCTTACAAGCCTCTGTGCATACTGTAATTGTCTGACCTTGTCTTTCCGTGACTGGCTGATATTATTCTGAAGAGATATTAACATTTTGCATTTCACCTATTGCACAATTGTACATTTCTGTACATTTAAAGTAAGATAATAATCTTTGCACCTCATTAAAATATTATGAAAACTTGCTAGAGTGCTTGAAACATTCTCAGCCATTGTGTTAGGTAATGTTGTTGGAACTGCACGATATTTCTGTGATGCCGCTTTTCGTCATATTCATGTGTCATCTGGTAGAAATACTGTGCAGTTTCTACAAAACTATCCAATACAACACTAGAGAATCTCTGATTTTTACTGTGTGGCGAAAGCCTTAAGCAGAGCAAATGCCTGGAAACTTGTGCTGAGTTTTCCAAACAATATTTCATTTTAGGTCATCTGCTAAACGTCTTATTTTACTACTGATATTATCTGCCACGTCATTAAGAGAAAAAAAGAGGGGCAAGGCTTCCAACACACTTCCTAGAGCACACTTCAACTTAACGACTACATCTGTCGATGACTCAGCATCAGAGATAACATTCTGCATCCTCTTCACCAAGAGAGCCTTATTCCACTCCCAGTTTTGCTTTGTAATCCCATATCTGCATCTACATACTGAAAGTAGCGTATCTGGTGCCACATATCTACATCTAGCTATATACATACTCCCCATGCCATTACGTCGTACGTCGTGGAGGATATCTTGCACAATTAATAGTCATTCTCTTTTTTATTCCGCTCGCAAATGGTGCGAGAGAATAAGGCTGTCGGTATGTTTTCTTACAAACCGTAATTTCTCTTACCCAGTTTTCACAGTGTTAATGCAAAATGTATTTGGTGGCTATAAAATCATGCTAACGTTGTTTGTAAATGAGGGCACTCTAAATTTTCAAATAGCATGTTGCACAAAGAACGCAGTCTTCCCTCCAGGGACTCAACTGAGATCACAGAACACTTCTGTGTGATAGTGATGTAACCTAGCAGTTACAAATCTAGCAGAATGCATCTCAGTTATTTCGATGTCTTCCTGTAATCTGACTTGTTGAGAATCCGAAACACTCAAGCAATGGGTCACACAAGTGTTCCATACTCGATCTCCTTCCTGAAAATTCTCTCAATAAAGGAAATTGACTACTCGTCTTCTCTGCTACTGTTGTTATGTGCTTGTTTCATTTCATATCACTTTGCAGTATTACACTTAGGTATTTAAATGACGTGAGGTGACTTCCAAGCAAACTCCACTAATAGTGTAGTGGAACATTACAGGATTAATTTTCCTACTCATCCACATTAACTTACATTTTTGTAGATTTAAAACAATATGCCATCTGTCACACCCAAAGAATCGTGCTGTAGAATCTAACGGTCAGTAGACAACAACACTTTACACTGCAGTGTCACCAGCGAACGATCACAGATTGCTGCTCACTCTATCCGTCAGGCTGGTCCCGTTGCATTTGTCTGGGGCAATCTTGAAGGTGTCGTTGTTACTGACGAACACAAGCTTCCAGGAAAATGTACTGTGTTTTTTTTCTTAAGTCTTCAAACGATTCACATATCGAGGAACCTACTTCGTATGCTCCGATCTTCGTTAATAGTCTACAGCGGGGCGCTGTACCAGTGCTTTCTGGAAATCTAGCAGTTTGGAAACTCCTTGTTCCCCTTCATTCGTGGTTCACAGGATATTATGTGAGAAAAGGTCAAGCTGAATGGTGCTCTCTGAAACCATGCCGATTTGTGAAAAGACTCCTTCTGTCTCTAGGACATTTATTGTACGCCTGATTATTGGTTAAAAAGCGCGTGTTTGGGGTTCGCAGGCGACTCCAGCCCAGTGAAGCTGTACGTCGGGGTGCCGGTGGTGGACGAGCAGACGTGCCAGCAGCGGTACTCGCGCTGGAACCGGCGCATCGTGCCGTCGCAGCTGTGCGCCGGCGGCAGGGAGGGCAAGGACTCGTGCTCCGGCGACAGCGGCGGCCCGCTCATGGCCGTCGAGGGCCGTCCGCCCAGGGCCGTCCTCGTCGGCGTCGTGTCGTTCGGCCCCCGCGAGTGCGGCATGGAGGGCTACCCTGGCGTCTACACCCGCGTCTCGTCCTTCCTCACCTGGATACTCGACACCATTCGGCCTTAACGTCAAGCACACATCATACACCGCACCGCACTATATCACTATCACCTGTCCATTATTCGACTGCGTGCCTGCAGGTGAAATACATGAAATTTCAGATACTAATATGCACGTTAATACGACGACTATCAGCGATATTACACCTTATCTGTTCTCATGCCATTCCGCACAATCATTTTTAAGATACTGTAATATCATTACTAACTTTTCCCGCGTCACTATCTTTTCTGTTCAAAAGACACAAAATTGACAACTAATTATCATTAATGGAGAAAATGAAATACATTAGTGTTGCGTGATCTACATGCATGGAATGGACAGAGGTGCTGATTATGATGACGAGTACGTCCAGTAATGTTTAATAAAATCGATTCTGTGAATAGTAGAATGTAGTAAAGCAATATAAATGCCAACTGAAATTACCAGAACTAGAAAGGGTTATTCTTGAAAAGAATGTGATCCATTTCAATTTATGTGAAACTGTAATACTAATAACAACTGGTGTATCATCTGACACAATATACCATTCTACTTAGTAACAAAGCTAAGTTATCCTCCATTCTCATACCTTTCACAGTCTACTTCCAACGATTAAACTTGATCGAAATATTCTTACTCAGATTGTTTATTTACCAGAAACAGGATTGCTTTGATCATATTCTTGTTGCTTGTTTTCACAGAAAAGACATTTATTTGGAACACTTAATATATTTTTGCATTTTTATATGTTTTTTACTTTATTGTATTTTATTTTTGCAATTCCAGAACATAAATTCCGTTCTCTTTTTCTACGATAGTGTTTCGCCGTTGCAGACACGGACATTTTCAAACAGAGAAAGTGATCTCAAACAGTGAATCTATGCTGTATAGTAAGAGAATTTTACCAACTGTAATTTATTTTGTTGTCCTTGTATCATTATTTATAGACTATTATCTTCGTTACTCATAATTTATAAATAAAATTTTTAATATAGTTCTTGTTTCATTATTAAGAATTTCTTGCCATGAACTTCAGTTCTTCCTAATGCACAAGGAAACTTGATCACACGAAAGCCAGTGTTACCTGTATGTACAATGTAGGCTTTGATGCCTAGTATGTTTTGTACCTTATAGCACCATGTGCAGGGTGTCAAGGAAGAAACGATCATTTGAAACAATAAACTTCATATGGACACAGTTTGCACCTGAGACTTCATCTATCCACATAATTATGAAAAATCTTATGGTGTAAGTTCTGGCGATCCTGGTGGCCAGTTGATTGTGCTTTAATTGTTCCCTCACACATCTGTTTGAACATGAAAGTGATTTGTCATGGTCGGAGTACATTGTAGTTCACATGGCAAAAGGAAAGTCCTCAAGGCGTTCAGCAAACGAATTCCCCCCTTCCCCCACCCCCCACCCCCCAAAAAATGAAAAAGTAAACGCAGTTCCGTCTCATCATGCACGCCACTAGCCCATTAAATGTGTTCTAGGTCTGAAATCATTTGGAGTCGGACATATAGTCAAGCGAGGTATCTTGCTTCAAATGATCTTTCCGTCATATTTCTGACTAATGATCCTTCCTTCTGGCACGTCCTGTAACAAAAGTTGCAGAGAAATCACCACTTTGACTGTGCATACTTACTGTTGCACTGGAAGTATCCAGTGAAAATACAAGCCGTTTCAAAAAGAGTGCCCTAATTTCGTAATATGAGCGTTGTTTCAATGGGCTTGGCGTAGGGTTTCAGAAATCGCCGTTAGATGTTAGTCAATGCATCTTCTCAGTCGGCAGTGAGTCGGAAGTAAGGTAACACCTGCTCAACAAAAGGCGTTTTGTTGCTGCTGTTTGCAAGGATTGAATCAGTGATTTCGGTCCACTGTGATTTTTGTTGGCGTTTTGGCACTGATCCGTCTGCAACCAAAAACTTTCGTTGTTGGTCGACCTCGAATTTCTGATGACTTGATGGAAATAATTCAGTAAACGTTTGAGCAGAGCCTACGATAGTCTGCTCTTTTTCCACAACTTCGAGAGGACTCTGCTGACTTCATTTTCCGAGCTCCACGACACTGGCACAACAAGGTACCTCCGTTTCTCAATGACACTCTGCCTCAACGCTTTATAGGGCGCACAGGACTCTGCCCTATATTCTTGGACAGCATGATCGCCAGACATGACCCCTTGCGATTTTTCCTTGTGGGGATATTTGAAGAAAAGTGAGAAGCTTATTTTCATAAGGTACCAATTCCATAATATCTAATTTAGGAGGAGACACTTTCACAACCACAGTAACATCAGAATATATTTTGTAGCTTTGTTGTTATATTTAGGCAGATGTTGAGGGACGTTACAACAAGTATCTGTATTAATGTTCATTTGTTTAACTTTCATTGTAGAAATAAAAGTGGATTTGGTACCGTTTGACGAAAAATTGTGTTAAGTTTGGTAAATGTTGTTCTGGAGTTACATTACGTATATTATTATAAGAAGTAATATAAAATTGTCTGTTTCATTTGCTGCATTTTGTACTACAGTTTACACTCTTCGTGTGTTATTTTCAACTCTTATGAACTTGAGGGTATAGAAAAATTGGAAAGAAAACTGCTTGTCCCCACAGAGTAATCCACATATTTATGCGTTTTGGAGATGACATACAGGTTTTGGACAGATCTTGCCAGCTGACCCCAATTAAAATCCAACACATAACGCATGCAACATTCCAGTTTCTTTAGAAAGATTATTAACAGAGACCGGATTACATGCAACATAAAAACCTTTAAGTATGCATGAAAAATGCAAGCTCAAATAATAAAAAACATGGTAGTTACTGCGTGAATTATATTTCAAAGTCCAACCTGTGCATGTCAGTTACGAGGAAGAGCGCTGGCCACGCGAAAAATCGGTAGATTTAGAAATCTGATATCATTTTCTGAATACTTTCTGGTAGAGGTTACGAAGGGTGTATTTCTGGGATTATTTTCTAAAAATTTGCAAAGAATTATTGCGTCATTGCTACTGTTGTCGGTAACAAGCACACGCTATGCGACTGTATCTCCGTGAAACAATCAATATGTACAGGACCAATTTCGTGATATATCGCACACAGAGAAGCATACTCAAAAACACCGCAACATTTTATTTAAAAAACAACATATAATCATGAATTTTTTTGAACAGAATTTATTTTTAATTAATACTATTGGACCATAGCATCATTTACAATATATTTTATTTTTCCTGTTATTGTAAACATAAACAGCCAAGCGCTGTTCCAAATGGTCGGTAGTAAGATTGTGTCCTCAGTCACTCAACTCATTTTTATAGGCAGAAAAGGACCATTCTACATCAACTGAGATAACTGGGCAGTATTTGAATTGGAGTGCTATGTTTGCACTTCTTGTTCCTGGTAAAAGTCCATCTGTCCCATTAACAAAGCTATCAATTTAACATAAGGGTTCAGAGCCTGGTTTATTCTTTAAAACGTTTTCAAATTTTTCTTTACGTTTTCTTGGTAATACCTCCAGCAATGAGGAATTCACTAGAATAATTTTATTCATTAACTGAATAGATTTATTCAACACCAAATCTTGAGTTTCAAGGTTTTTATTACTTGTAGGTAATGGTGGCTTTTTACTGAACTCGACACTTCCCCTCTACTATCTTTTCTGTGGGCCCACTTACGTACTCTTCCATGGTCCATGCCGCAGACATGGTTTCGGCTGGACCTATCACAAGGCTCAAAAGACTTCATTCCATCTGAGGCCCTCCGCTGGCAATTTCTCTCTCTTCTCAGTGAGTTTGAGGGCTCAGAAATAGTGTACACAGATGGATCAATGGCGCCAGTCTTGTTGGCTTTGCTTACACTCAAGTTGCCCATACTGAACAGCCCTCCTTGTCAGATGACTGCTGTATTTTCACTGCATAATTGGTAGCCATCTATCGCGCTATTGAGCATATCTGCTCCTGAGCCAGTTAGTCCTTTTTCATCTGTAGTGACTCCTTAAGCAGCCTACAAGCTTTCGACCAGTGCTTCCCACAACATCCTTTGGTACGGACTATCCAGGAACCTCTTTATGCCCTCGGAAACAGCGAATGGTTAATGACCTTCATTTGAACCCCAGGACATGTCGGGATACCGAGCAATGAACTTGCTGACAACCTGGCCAAACAGGTTCCCGGTAGACCAACTCTGGAGGTCAGCCTGCCACCAATCGGTCTTCTGCTGCAAAGTTTTTGCGATCTGGGATACTGAATGGTGTACCCTCAGTACCCCAAACAAACTCCAAATTATCAAGGAAACAACGAATGTGTGACGGTCATCCATGTGAGTCACTCGCACGGATTCTGTTGTCCTTTGATGGCTCTGCATTGGGCATACTTGGCTAGCACATGGTCACCTCCTCCGTCACGAGGACTCACCTCCATGTCACTGTGGCTCACGTATAACTGTGATCCACCTCTTGTCGGACAGCCCACTTTTAGCTACTCTGTGGCAGACTTTTAACCTTTCCAACCCTCTACCTACAGTATTGGGCGACAATGCCTCAATGGACATTTTATTTTAACTCTTTATTCGTGAGTTTTTTTTTATCATATCGTCTCATGTTGGATGCCTGGCCTTCTCTCGCAGGCCTCCAACGTCCCTCCCTTTCACTCCTTTGTGAGGGCTTGCTTTGCATTTTGTTTTATTTGTTGTTCGTTTTTTCCTTATGTGTGTCCTTCTCGCCTTGTCTTTTAGGCTGACGATTTTAGTATGTTGCGGAGTGGCTATATCATCCTATTTATCCTTGTGATCAGCCAGACCAAGTGATCTGCTATATGATTTTAATACTTTCCTCTATCTTTCCTTTTAGCGTACGTTTTCCCTTTGGTTTGCTTCTTTCATTTTCTGTTTCGGTGAGCTCCTCCTCCAGTTTTATGTCCTTTACTTCCCCAACTCCTTTGTTTTCAACTGTTTCACCTCGAGACTTGTTTGCTTGAGGAAAAAGGGACTGATGACCCTGTAGTTTGGTCCCTTTATACTAATCACAGTACTAAGAATGTAATATAACAACTGCACAGAGCAGTAGGCCTGCCCAGTGGTAGCCTTAGACAGAAGTTGATTTTCCATTGAATCAAAATTTACAGGCAGTGAATTTTCAGGCAACTTGTTGACGTTCTGGAAAATGCCTCTGCCCTGTGTTTATTAACCATGCATTGAACAATGTGAGGTGCCATTCTGTCAGCCATCCCTTGGAGCTCAGCGATCATTTCTCTAAAACGTATCAAACAATTGCACAACTTAGACGTCGAGCTGATGAGGTCCTGCCCCAAACATGCGGCCTTAGTGAGCAATTGTAATAATAGCGAGCGCCTGTTGCTCTGGGCTCTGACATAGACATCAAAAGAGAAAGCTGACAGCCAAGGGGCAGTGCTCTGTCCGCAATTCACAGTTAACAATGTCCCCCCACATGAGTTGTGAGCAATTGGTCACCTCACAGCCCAAATGTCCCTGCTCGCCTCCTGCATACAACGAACAGAATTATGATTTGAATGCATCCCACTCCCATTTATGTACATACCAGTGCATAGCACTTTGCATGGTAATGGAGTATGGTGGTGAAATAACATTAATTTGCCTGTATGCAAATTTAGATATTAGAAATGTAAAATAGGCTGGTTTGATGTTCCTTAATAAGTGTATGAAGAGGCCAAAGGGTCTACCATTTTGCACACTAGCCCCTCCCCCTCCCCCCCCCCAATCGTACTACATTTCTATGCAGGACGTTTGTGCCTCATTTCAGAAACGGGTATGGTATGGTACGACATGTATTATTATGATAATAAAAAATGAATGACGATATAATTGAAAAGGAAAAAATTGATGGCTACTACAATTGCATTTTTCCTTTTGTGCTATTCTTCATTCACTTTACCTTGAGTCACTTCCTTTTTTGTGTGTGTCCATCACTATGTATATTTTAAGTTTATTTGTCGTCTTCTGAAAGCTCTTATGCTTCTGTCAATCTTACGAAACAGAACTGTGGACTTCCTCTCTTGCATTTAAGTTGCAGATGCAGCGAGCCGACTCCAAGGGCACCAGTGCCTTTCGAGATGAAGGAACTTCTCGCAACTTGGCACCACTTCACTTCAATAAAAATACTTAATATTATTATTAAGTCTTCTCTTATTCAGAATCACATGTAATACAAAACACTCGTAGCACGTCATACTTCGAGTAATACATTTTAACCATCCTTCTACACACAAGAGAGTAAACTGATGTTTTTTGCTCATTTGTCTGTGCCTTACCACGCATTCATAATCACTGTCTTTGTCGACGCTTATGGTCGGTGCTAACTTCTGTCGTTATTGCTATTTTAGTTTTTTAAATAAATTTTAAATTTACCGCGTCTGCGGGGTCTTTCATCATGTACCTACAGAAACACCAAGAAAAACTGACACCTAACTTGAACTTTTGACAACATGCCTTTAGGAACCAAAGGATTCAATTCAGAAACAGAGGTTAACACCTGCAAACCCTCTATCCATTCATTACACTTAAGACAGACAGCACGGAGTCATTGTCTGGGACACCACACTTATTCGCTAAGCTTGCCACACACAGTCTGAGATCTGGCCACCAGACTGCTTCCCAAAATATTTGAAGTCAGTGTGTCAGATCGAACAAAGGCCCTTACAATTAATGTGCACAAATAAACAATTACAATAATCATGACATCAACTTGTGCTAGTAAGAAAACATCACAGACGTCGACAAAACATAAAAAAGGAGAACAACACACAGTCTGATTGTATCTCTGGCTGATGGAACCACCACACACAAACATATGTCCCAGAACAACATGTGTTTAGTGTCTAATCAGTTAAACGTGATCTAATGTCCAATTATGTTCATAGATTCGAGAAACATTTGCAGAGGAAGCGTCAAACCCCAGACACACACACATTGTAAAAATAGAACAGTGTTGCATAAAAATGCATCCTGATCGAAAACAGTCTGGCTCAAAGAGAACAGACGATGATGTACACCGACATGTAGATTATCACAAAAATGAGTGTGTTCTATGATAGAGTTGATATCTTTAATGTCGTATAATAATAAGAGCGAAGGTCATTATATTGATAAAAACATTGAATATCAGTATATTGTATTGATAATATGCAGAAAGAAGAGACATTTAAATATTATATGGATAAAATAATGCACACTTTACAAGACAAAAAATCCAAAAACCAGTATTCATTAAACATCCTGTAGCTGCGAACAAATTACTAGTGTGAATGAGTTAAAGATATCCAAGATACAAATGTATTGACCTATCAGAATAATCAAAGTGTTTATCAGCAAAAAGTAGTGAACTGATCGTATTTCTACCTCATATGGCTTATACAAATGTTAATTACATACACATAGAAAGAGATAAGAAGTACATGATGAGTGTCTTGTTGCAATGAAAATATGTGTTTATATACATATGATCTGAAACTGGGTTGTGTTTTAGTCGCCACACCAATCAAGTGCCTACCATAATGATTGTAATATAAAGAAAGTTCCACCTGAATACTTCACAAAATGTCTTGAGTGTAGCGTGGTGGGTGGGCTTGTATCAAGGATGTGGCGAGAGAGGGACAAGAAATTGGAGATCGCCCACAATCACGTGTAGCCTGTAGTGGAGGTCGTTCTGGAGCGATGCAGCTCTCAACTGCTCAGACTTGCCAGGTGACCATTAGGTCGCTCTTTGACAGCAAGACATTGTGGAAGAGGTTTCCCACTACTACATTCGTTACTGTCATCTGCACTGCATGATGATGTGTAAATTCCCAGTGTGGTGTACTATTATCAGTGTACACGAATTGGGTAGTGTGGTGTCACTCAGTCAGTTCCACTGCATGAACATTCTTAGCGTCAATTCAGCTCTCTTCTGTGAACCAGACGCCAGCAGGTTCATGGGCTGTACATCGCACCCTGCCCCAGGCCAATGAGAATGGGCAGGCAAGGTGTGTAAGCTACTACAGGTGGCTTACACCCAGACGTGCGGGATACAACCTTCTTGTCCACCTGACATCAAGAGACAACGCAGGAGTTCCGTAGTCCCATTCCCCCATCGCTGGCTATGGTGCTGTAATGTCTAGCATGACGCATATCAGTGAACGGATCTCTCACCCATGTCTGCCATGTCTTCTCACTGACAGCGAAAGATGTTGTGGCCAGGGATTATGTCAGCTTGGCCACTTAGGAAATGCCTGCAACCTCGTGCTGCACATCAGTCCCCCCTCAGATATTCTCTCCCTCCAGCTCACTCCTCTGCCGACTGTTAAGGTTCTGGGGCTTGAGACATTGCTTCTTGAGCTTCACTGTGGATCACTGTACAAAAAAGACACATTCTGTTTTTTGGTACATTTTCCACAACCCTTACAGATAGATTAAAACATTTACAAGTTTATGAAAACAAAGAACAACACATACTATGGACCTCAGTGTTTCTCACTCTTGTGAGAGGCAAAAAGGAACAAACTAATGTGAAACGAGGATAAGCTAATTTCTGTACTCATAGATATCTAACGATGAACATGATACACAACTTGATCCTAGGGTGTGGCACAGCTAGAGTATCAATTCGGAACAATATTTAAGAAGCCAAGTTACTACTCACCATATAGAGGAGATGCTGAGTCGCAGGTAGGCACAACAAAAAGACTCTTACAATTATAGCTTTCAGCCGTTAAGGCCTTCGCCAAAAATACACACACACACAACACACAACACACACACACATACACACACAGTCGTGCAAACGCAACTCGCACACATGACTGCAGTCTCAGGCTACTGAAACTACACAAAGAGAGTTTTTCTAAAGCTAACAGCTGCTTCCAACTTTCCAACCTCTTGCCCACAAAGAAAGGATATTTGTATCAGAGATTTTCCCCCTCCACAAATGCGATCTTTCCCTCAAAGACTACGCAGTATTATGCTTGGTAATGAATTCTGTTCATAGTGTTTCCACGATATTTTTGTCCCCTGTCTCCCCCATTCCCCACCATGCATGTCCAGTGCACCATCTCGTGCTCTCTAGAAATCGCAGTGAATGGTATAGTGTGTCAAATCTGGCTTTTTCAGATAGCAAAACCACAACTCTAATAAGTTAGCGAGATCACAGAGACCTCATAAAGCTTCCTTCCTCAACATTCATGATGAATCATCTACGTCTACGTGATTCCTCTGCTATTCACAATTAAGTGCCTGGCAGGGGGTTCAATGAACCACCTTCAAGCTGTCTCTCTACCGTTCCACTCACGAAGCGCACGCTGGTAAAACGGGCACTTAAATTTTTCTGCGGAAGCCCTGATTTCTCTTATTTTATCGTTATGATCATTTTCCCCTATGTAGGTGGGTGCCAACAGAATGTTTTCGTAATCGGAAGAGAAAACTAGTGATTAAAATTTCATTAGAAGATCCCGTCCAGCAAAAAACGCCTTTGTTTTAATGATTGCCAATCCAATTCACGTATCATATCTGTGTCACTATCTCCCCAATTTCGCGATAATACAAAACGAGCCACCCTTCTTTGAACTTTTTCAATACCATCCGTCGGTCCCACCTTATACACATCCCATACCGCACAGCAACACTCCAGACTAGGGCGGACAAGTGTAGTGTAAACAGTCTCTTTGGTAGACCTGTTGCACCTTTTGATTTTTCTGCCAATGAATCCCAGTCTGTGGTTTGCTCTAACCATAACATTCTCTATGTGATCATACGAACTTAGGATAATTGTAATTGTAATCCCTAAGTATGTAGTTGAATTTACGGTCTTCAGACTTGTGTGACTTACCGCGTAATCGAAATTTTGCGGATATCTTTCAGTACTTGTGAATAACTACACACTTTTCTTTATCCAGGGTCAACTGCCACTTTTCCCACCACACAGATATCTTATCTAAATCATTTTGCAATTTGTTTTGGTGATTGATGACGTCACGAGAAGGTAAATGACAGCATCATCTGCAAATAATCTAAGAGGGCTACTCAGATTGTCTCCTATATAGTTAATGTAGATCAGGAACAATAAAGGGCCTATAACACTTCCTTGGGGAACACCGGATATTACTTCTGTTTTACTCAATGACTTTCCATCTGTTGGTACGAACTGTGACTTTCTGACAGGAAATCACGAATCCAGTCGCACAACTGAGGCGATTTCCATAGGCACACGGTTTGGTTAGAAGACGCTTGTGAGGAATGGTGTCGAAAGCCTTCTGAAAACGTAAAAAAAAGGAGTCAATTTGACATCCCCTGTCGATAGCCCTCATTACTTCATGAGTATAAAGAGCTAGTTGTGATGCGCAAGAGCTATATTTCCTGAATCAGTGCTATGTGTCAGTAAATCGAGGTACTTCATAATGTTAGCATCCAGTATATGTTCCAAAACCGTAATGCAAATCAATATTAGTTATATTGTCCTGTAATTCAGAGGATTACATTTATTTCCCTTTTTGGGTATTGGTGCGACTTGAGCGACTTTCCAGTCCTTAGGTACGGAACTTTCTGTGAGCAAGTGGTTGTATATAACTGCTACATATGGAGCTTTTGCATCTGCATACTCTGAAAGGAACCTGACTGGTATATCATCTGGACCTGAAGCCTTATTAAGTGATTTAAGCTGTTTTGCTACACCGAGGATATCTACTTCTATGTTTCTCAACTTCGCAGATGTTCTTGATCGGGATTCGGGAATATTTACTTCGTCTTATTTGGTGAAGGAGTTTCGGAAAAACTCTGCTTTGGTAGCACTGTCATCTGTGACTTCACCGTTTGTTATTACGCACCGAAGGTATTGATTGGGCCTTGCCACTGGTGTGTATTATATACGACTAGAATCTCTTTGGGTTTTCGCCAGATTCCGAGACAGAGTTTCGTTGTCGAAATTATTAAAAGCATCTCGCATTGAAGCACGCTCTATATTTCGAACATCTGTAAAACATTGTCAATCTTCGGGAATTTGCGTTTTTTAAAATTTGGGATACCTTTTTCGTTGCTTCTGCAACAGCGATCTGTCCCGTGTTGTGTACCATGGGGTATCAGTACCATCACTTATTAATTTATGTGGAATATATCTCCCAATTGCCGTCGATACTATCTCTTTGAAATAATTCCACATCTTTTCTACGCTTACTAGATTAGATCGCAGTGAGTGGAGACTGTCTCTTAAAAAGGCGTTAAGAGCATTTTTATCCACTTTTTACAACATATGTACTAAGCGTTTCATTTTGATGGTTGTGGGTGTTACGGTATTCAGGCCAGCAGCAACTGCCTTGTGGTCGCTAATCCCTGTATTCGTCATGATACTCCTTATTTGTCCATGATTATTTCTTGCTACGAGGTCAAGTATGCTTTCGCAATCATTTACGCTTCGAGTAGGCTCATGACCTAATTGTTCAAAATAATTTTCTGAGAAACCATTCAGTACAATTTGGTATGGCGCTTTATACCTGCCGCCGGCTTTAAACGTATAATTGTTCCAGCATATCGAGGGTGGATTGAAGTCGCCACCGACTGTAATTGTATGAGTGGTGTGTCTATTTGACATGAGACTCAAATTTTCTTTGAACTGTTCAGCAACCATATCTTCCCTATCAGGGGGTCGGTAAAACGATCGAATTAATAGTTTAGTCCGACTGTCAAGTATAACCTCTACCCTTACTATTTGGCAGGAAGTATCTGCTTCAATTTCACTACGATGCAAACTACTTCTGACAGCAATAAATACTCCACCACCAACTGTATTTAATCTATCGTTTCTGAATACTGTTAGATTGTTTGAAAAAAATTAGGTTGAACTTATTTTCGGCTTTAGCCAGCTTTCTGTACCTATAACTATTTGGGCTTTAGTGCTTCCTATTAGGGTTGGAGCTCTGGTTCTTTCCCAACACAGCTACGACAATTTAGAACTAAAATACCGAAATTTTCTACAACTACCTTACTGTGTTTCAGCTTCCTCCTTTCATACGGACGCCCTTTCTGTGGTTTCCTGAGACCCTCTAACCTAAAAAGCAGCTCAGTCCCTTCCACACAGCCGCCGCTACCAGTGTAGCAGCTTCCTGTGTGTAGCTACTTTAAAAAGTGAGCAACGGTCCAGTACAATACTGTAAAGTTTACCTTTCAGATCGTTTGTTTTTACCGTTTAAAGACTCTATGATAAGTTTTGAGTTAGTAACTTAGATATATACCACAGGTCAGCAGCTGACATAGATTCCAAGCTGCGTCCAATATTTGACAGATGGTTATTCAGAACTAAACAGATATTTCGTAATTAAACCTTGCAACGAGTGAACTAAGATTCTGAGTGACTCGAAAGCAGACACACTGACATAGCAGCTTTGGCTTTTGAGCGACAGTTGCCAACTGACATATAGTAGAAGTTTACGAATTCAATAACTGGTCTCAGCTGTGGACACTGAGGGCTTCCGCGGCGACGAAGCCACTTCGTCGTTTCTAGGTCCCCAGTTCAATAATATAAGACATATGAAAAGCTAATATTTCCCGTCGTATTCTACAGGGACCTACAAGCAAGCAGACATCTGTCGTTTCTCTACAATTCATCAACTTGTTAGACCGAGGTTGCGGACACAAAACAGAAATTCAGCACACATGAAAAAAGCATGTGAGTTATTCACACATGTAGATAAACTGCGTTCTAATATCCCTGGGAATGTGGGTTACTAAATGACATCAAAACATTTTGTGGTGCTACTGACTGACGAGGGTACAAGAGATACGAGCAATTATTCCAAAATAAGTTGATTTGGTGATGCATTTCCCTGTTCCTCTCTCCAGTGGCATACAACAGGTAGAAATTTATGTGGGGTCGCTCCACGTGATACAATCCCACAGCTCTAACCATTTTTTTTCCCGTTTCATGACATGTTTTCCACACATGCGACAATACAATGATTACATAAAACTGCTAAATTCATACTTCTTCTTACTTATTGAAGCATCACTGTAAACAGTATAGGTTTCAGATTCCTGATGCTAATGATATAATCAGTGTATAAGGAAAATGTTACTTAGAGAAATGTTCGCGATTTTAGAGTCATATATAGCATGAGCACTTCCAAATTCGAACCTCTACTAACTGTTTGCTTTTGCACAGACCTATCTTGTTTAAATGTCCTTATTTACGCCTTTGTAAACAATGTGTTATTTTTATGAAAATTGTTTGATACAAAAGTTATTCACGTTGAAAATCATCGTTTTCCACAATATTTGAACCATAAAATGAAATTCTCCCGTAAATCTTGTATTAAGGTTTTGTAGTCCTGATTTTTCGTACTTCTAAAGCGTATAATTTTTTGGAATAATATATTAATTTACGAAATATTCAAACTAGAAATTTTAAGTTCCCAAAAATTCTTGGCAAGCTTTAGTAGATGCAAGTGCACGGAAAAAATTTCCCCTCGTAAAATAAATCTATTATTTGTACCAATTTTCAAGGACTTGTTAAACACAACAGCGTCTGTGCCTGACGTAAATCCGTATTACATATTTTTTCAGTTTTTTATATTTGCCTCTAAAACGTAGCAGTTTCGTATTTTAACATTTTGTAATATCCGCCCCGTTCAGTTCATAAATAGGTGCCATGTAAAATGTTAGGAATCAGCTGTCACCAGTTATTGAATTCGTAAACTTCTACTATATGTCAGTTGGCAACTAGCACTCAAAAGCCAAAGTTGCTATGTCAGTGTGTCTGCTTTCGAGTCACTCAGAATCTTAGTTCACTCGTTGAAATGTTTAGTTACGAGACATCTGTTTAGTTTTGAATAGCCACTTGTGAAATATTGCAGGCTGCTTGGAATCTATCAGGCTGCTTCTGACCTGTGGTATATATCTAAGTCAGTAACTCAAAACTGATCATAGTGTCTTTAAAACGGTAAAAACAACCAATATGAAAGGTAAACTCGACAGTATTGCACTGGACTGTTGGAGACTTTTTAAAGCAGCTACACACAGGAAGCTGCTACACGGGTAGCGGCGGCTGTGTGGAAGAGACTGAGCTGCTTTTTAGGTTAGAGGGTCTCAGGAAACCACAGAAAGGGCGTCCGTCTGAAAGGGGGAAGCTGAAACACAGTAAGGTAGTTGTAGAAAATTTCGGTATTTTAGTTCTAAATTGTCGTAGCTGTGTTGGGAAAGAACCAGAGCTCCAACCCTAATAGGAAGCACTGAAGCCCAAATAGTTATAGGTACAGAAAGCTGGCTAAAGCCGAAAATAAGTTCAACCGATTTTTTTTCAAACGATCTAACAGTATTCAGAAACGATAGATTAAATACAGTTGGTGGTGGAGTATTTATTGCTGTCAGAAGTAGTTTGCCTCGTAGTGAAATTGAAGCAGATACTTCCTGCCAAATAGTAAGGGTAGAGGATATACTTGACAATCGGACTAAACTATTAATTCGATCGTTTTACCGACCCCCTGATAGGGAAGATATGGTTGCTGAACAGTTCAAAGAAAATTTGAGTCTCATCTCAAATAGATACCCCACTCATACTATTATAGTCGGTGGCGACTTCAATCTACCGTCGATATGCAGGAAAAATTATACGTTTAAAGCCGGCGGCAGGCATAAAGCGTCATCCGAAATTGTACAGAATGGTTTCTCAGAAAATTATTTTGAACAATTAGGTCATGAGCCTACTCGATGCGTAAATGATTGCGAAAGCATACTTGACCTCGTAGCAAGAAATAATCATGGACAAATAAGGAGTATCATGACGAATACAGGGATTAGCGACCACAAGGCAGTTGCTGCTGGCCTGAATACCGTAACACCCACAACCATCAAAATGAAACGCTTAGTACATATGTTTCAGAAAGCTGATAAAAATGCTCTTAACGCCTTTTTAAGAGACAGTCTCCACTCACTGCGATCTAATCTAGTAAGCGTAGAAAAGATGTGGAATGATTTCAAAGAGATAGTATCGACGACAATTGGGAGATATATTCCACATAAATTAATAAGTGATGGTACTGATACCCCATGGTACACAACACGGGACAGATCGCTGTTGCAGAAGTAACGAAAAAGATATTCCAAATTTTAAAAAACGCAAATTCCCGAAGATTGACAATGTTTTACAGATGTTCGAAATATAGAGCGTGCTTCAATGCGAGATGCTTTTAACAATTTCGACAACGAAACTCTGTCTCGGAATTTGTTGAAAACCCAAAGAGATTCTGGTCGTATGTAAAGCACACCCGTGGCAAGACGCAATCAGTACCTTCGCTGCATGATAACAACGTTGAAGTCACTGATGACAGCGCCACTAAAGCAGAATTTTTCCGAAACTCCTTCACCAAAGAAGACGAAGTAAATATTCCCGAATTCCGATCAAGAACAACTGCGAAGATGAGATTCAAATGGCTCTGAGCACAATGGGACTTAACATCTGAGGTCATCAGTCCCCTAGAACTTAGAACCACTTAAACATATCCAACCTAAGGACATCACACACATCCATGTCCGAGACAGGATTCGAACCTGCGACCGTAGCAGTCGCACGGTTCCGGACTGGATCGCAGATAATCGCTCGGCCACCGCGATCGGTGCGAAGATGAGAAACATGGAAGTAGATATCCTCGGGGTAGCAAAGCAGCTTAAATCACGTAATAAAGGCAAGGCTCAGGTCCAGATGGTATACCAGTCAGGTTCCTTTCAGAGTATGCACATGATATAGCTCCATATTTAACAGTTATATACAACCGCTAGTTCACAGAAAGTTCGGTACCTAAGGACTGGAATGTTTCTTAAGTCACAGCAATTCCCAAAAAGGGAAATAGAGAATCCACTGAATTACAGGCCCATATCACTAACGTCGATTTGCAGTAGGGTTTTGGAACATATACTGTATTCTAACATTATGAAGTACCTCGATGAAAACTATTTACTGAAAAAAGAAAATGGTTCAAATGGCTCTGAGCACTATGGGACTCAACTGCTGTGGTCATCAGTCCCCTAGAACTTAGAACTACTTAAACCTAGCTAACCTAATGACATCACACACGTCCATGCCTGAGGCAGGATTAGAACCTGCGACCGTAGCGGTCGCGCGGTTCCGGACTGCGCGCCTAGAACCGCGAGACCACCGCGGCCGGCATTTACTGACACATAGCACGGATACAGAAAATATAGAGATTGCGGAACACAAGTAGCTCTTAACACTCTTGACGTAATCAGTGCTATCGACTGGGGATGTCAAATTGACTACATTTTTTTTTACATTTTCAGAAGGTTTTCGACACCTTTCCTCACAAATGTCTTCGAACCAAACTACGTGGCTACGGGGAGTGTCGCCACAGTTGTGAGACTGGATTCGTGATTTCCTGTCAGAAAGGTCACACATTTCGTAGTAATACACGGAAAGTAATTGAGTAAGACAGAAGTAATATGCGGCGTTCCCCAAGGAAGTGCTGTAGGCACTCTATTGTTCCTGATCTACATTAACGACCTAGGAGACAATCTTAGTAGCCTTCTTAGATTATTTGCAGGTGATGCTGTCATTTACCGTCTTGTAAAGTCATCAGATCATCAAAACAAATTGTAACATGATTTAGATAAGATATCTGTATTGTGCGAAAAGTGGCAATTGACCCTGAATAAAGGAAAGTGTGAATTTATTCACGTTAGTACTAAAAAAAATCCGCTAAATTTCGATTACGCCGTAAGTCACACTAATACGAAGGCTGTAAATTCAACTAAATACTTCGGGATTACAATTACAAATGTCCTAAGTTGGAACGATCACGCAAAATCATAGCGACCCCTATTTTTCATTGCGAACTTTTTGAATTTTTTCGTAGTGTCTTACTAAAATGCGTGCATCACAATAAGTATGACCATTAACGAGATGATGGACGCCTTAAGACGAAGCTGACATATAACGTTACAAGTAAGCCAAGAATCAAGTATTTTCACTTAATAGTTTCTGTAAAATCGTTTGAGAAAGATTACAAGGTTCGGTTTCTGTCAGCGCAGAGCGTCGCCAGTCGGCGCGTGCGAAGCTTGTGTGGTGATGATGAGGTCCCATACTCCGAGGTGCGTAAGGGACGATGCGGGAGACCCGCACCGCCGTACTAGCCAGGGGCCCAGCGGAGGTGGTTTGCCGTGGCCTTCCTCCGACCGTAATGGGGATAGTGTGTGTACGCGTCGCAGGACCAGCGTGACATGTACGGAACGTGTGCGTCCCTCTGCAGTGTAGTGTCACGTCACGCGTGCTATACGTGTCTCAATTTGCGTAATTTCACAATTGCTAGTTCGAACGGTGGACCCTGGAATGTTCTGCTGTTGTGACACAGCTCGTGTACTGCTTCAGGATCACACGTTGCCTACAGTATTCTTATCCATGACAATAGTAATTTCTTCAAAAATCTGTGACCAATTGGCTGTCGGTCTCTTCCAGGAGAAATTCCCAAAGCACTAGTTAATTCGCACTATCCAATCGTGTTCTTCAAGCCCAGTGTGGAAAAGGACCTATTTGTATTCCTTTAGTGCGTCGATACCCACAAAGAGCAGAGCCACTATTGCTCTTGTTTTGATAAAAGTTCCTTATGAGTAAAGTTGTGCTCAACTTGTTCAGACTCGTGTTGACTGTTTGCGGCTGTAATGGGCACTGATGCTTGCGTTGCAGCCCTTTTTCGCCAGAGGCTAGTGGCAAGTCACGACACCGACACTAGCGACAACGTAAGTCCAGCAGTGCATGGTCTGAAGATCGTTCCCACAATGTTGGGTTGGCCACTCTGTGCATACACAATGCGAGACTACATCATAGTGGCGGCGCCAACATTTTGGTACAGGTAGTTTGTCGTTACTTTCTTCAAACCTGTGCATGATTTGTATAATTAATATATATGAGCACCTGTGATGGGTACTTCTGAACTATGTTTGTGTTGTAATGTCTGTTGTAACAATGCTATCCTACCACGCAACGATAAAAATACATTAAAGAAGACAGTACACGCGTTGAATCATCTGGAATAACTACCATGGCACTTCAGGGAGATGTAGAAGGAAAATCTGTAGAGGAACGAAATAATTGAAATATATTCAACAAATAACGTTGACTGTAAGTGATGCTCTGAGATGAAGAGATTGACACACAACAAAATGTCGGGGCGGGTCGCATCAAAGCAGTGAGAAGGCTGATGCCTCAAAAAAAGGCACATGGACTCCGTGCAGAGGGTTCTCTGTGCTGCGCGGAGCATGTCCCGCGACATGCAGATAAATAGAGACAAGTCTGGCTCGTGCAAGTAAACCAGAATTTGATGTAAGCAGTTATGTAAAACCAATAGCAAAAGTAGACAGGCTGGGGGCATGGCAGCCCTCTGATTGTCTGGCGCTTCTTGAGAAGTGCTGACGTAGTGGACTGGGCCATCTGCCAAGAATTGTATCTTTGACTCATTCTGAATTTATGTTGTGGTGGAGAGACATGGTGGAATAAAAGAAGACTGAGTAGTATACCGGTTTGGTAGCAGTGTAAAAACTTGCTTCTGTCCACAGAACTTAAGATTCACTGACGTATCTATTACAATTGTGAGCTTTCAGTTAATAGTATAACTATGAGCCATTAGATGTGCCAACAACTGCAATACCATACTGGTTATTTTTGAAAGATGTTAGTAATGTCATTGTAATAAACTTCTGTTGTACTTCAAACAGAAACACACATATTACGAAAGAGTCTATTAGACTACCTGTTAAAGAAATGTTTTATTCTTAGGTAATACTTAAAAATATGTTTTGTAGGTGCTCTTTTATGTAGAAAAACTGACATTGGAAGTTATAGTCACTTATCACAAAATAAAAAATTATTTACAAAATTTTAGTTCAAAAATAAATTCTTCTTACATGGTCCCTCAAAAAAAATTTTGCAGAAAAACACACATTAGAGCAAAAATTTCATTTATTACAGGGAAAAATTAGTATAAAATTTAAATTAATTAAATTTCAAATAAAGTTTTGTTAGAACTCAAATGATAATTTCTGACTGACGTAAGTCTCCCTAATTTCTTCTGTAATCCACTTAATGAAATATTTTCGGTATTTTTGAAGAAATGTTCATATTCACTTTCTTTAACGTTTTCCTATAAGTAAAGCACCACCACCTTTGTGGAATACAATTTATAAACACTCTGTATGTTACAAGGAACGCCACTTGCAATAGTGATTGCACTATTACGTAATCATTTTACAGTAAGATGCGGTCTATGTATCACTCCCAGTTTGGCAATATACTGACACTTTATGCACCTTCCACATTCCGATAATAACGTGAATTTCTCTTCTGCTGGGATTTATACTGAGCGCAAAATGCTCTGGCCGCCGGAAGCGCAGTCGGCTGTGGAGTGTGGGGAGTGCGACATTGGTGGGGCCGCAGAGCGCTGTAGAGGGAATGCCGGTCGCTGGGCGGGAAGCGCCATTCTAAACTCAAGCCTACACTCACATTTTTTTGTAAATATTAACTTGCATGTTACTATTCAAAAAGATCTACTGTCACCTCTGGTTTCTTTACTATCTAAAAGGAATTCCGCTAAAAATGTCGCGATTTATTTTCGTCTGGCTTGTTAACTTTTTGCAAATTTCAGACAAGTGTCATGAGTGGCGAACTTTGGGTAAAACCTACACATTTCTCTGGTTGCCGTGTCAGAATTTGCATTTTTGCCAAAACACAGCAGGATTTACAGTGTCTCACCTCACTAACATGTTGTGCAGACACAACTGTGAGAGAACTCGGAGACATTGGTTTATTAAGTTTATTAACTGAGCAACTGAGGAAGAGTAAAGTCAGTAGTTTACGAGAAAGCACATCCTCGGTCCCAAAAGACGTGTAGGCTTAATGCCTTCTCATATGTCGTCTCAAAACCCATAGCTCTTCTCGCTTCACCCGCTATAGATGGCCCTTAAAAGTTATATTCCTTTACCAAAAAAGTCTTTAGATATTGGTATAACACGGTAGATAATGAAGTTTTACATAATAACTATATGGTAAAAAAGTTTTTTCCTTGCATACTATTTATTTGCCAAAATTTCATTTCGATATTGAAACCATTTATGAAATATGAGGTGCGTTGCGAATATTCCATTACGTCTTTATCGCTGGCAGGGCGCGACCGCAAATGAGTATGCTACATCACATAAATTTTCTCAAGATTGGTGACAGGTAGATACCTCTATCAACGTCTAAAGAAAAATTCAGTATGTTAGCTAAATTTCATACGCAACAATATGTTATGTAATATGCACCAAACGCAAAATCATAGCGACCTCTATTTTTCATTAGACATTTTTCCGAATTTCGAGCAGTGTCCTACTTTGGCGTAAATTAAAGGAAAAATGAATTTTTTTTACCGGGACGGTTCCTGTAAAATTTGAGAAGGACTGCAGGATGCACGCCTCGATTCTGTCACCGCTGACCAGCCGAAAGGCGGAAAACACTCAGTGGCCTCCCCTCCTGCACAAACGAATGAACTCGCCCAGCGCTTTGGAGGAAAACTGGTCACTCACATCCATCACCGTATTCGAGAAAACAGTCGTCGTGTTTATGCAGCGTGCTGGAAAGGTCCAACTAATTATTTTTTAAGTACCTTGTGTTATCATGACGCGTGGCGTTCAATGCTGCGGAACACTCATAGAAGAAGACAGTGTGACTATATCTGGAATGATGGGAACTGCTGGATGATGAACTAAGGGGAACTGGCGAATCCCTTTCTTTGCATTCTGTACAATATTACATGACAGTATAAATGTACCACTTACTGCAGAAATTATCTCGTATTTTCGGATGTGTAATAATACTCTGCAAAAGCGAGGTATGGAGTAGTGGAACATTCTAGAGAGTCTGCGGTAACAGATTTGAGAAAGATACTACAAGATGGCTGGCTTCGCAGACTCCCTGGATGACAGTAAAGTGCAATGTACTTTAGATCTGACGGTTGTTGCCATGGGGGAAACACGTTGCAAACATTCGCTGTACGTCTGATTCGTCAGCACTAGCAGAAAGGCTCCTATCGTGTTAATGTACTCTGTCATCTAGCAGAAAGGCTCCTATCGTGTTAATGCACTCTGTCTGAAGAGCAAGAGGTCCAATGGTACCGACCTACAGGTGTGTCATGCTCAGTCGATAGGCGGCAATGAATACGGATGTGGAGGAGCATGTGCTCAACACACCGCTCTACCTGCTGTTGTCGGTTTTCGTGACTGAAGCCACTACTTCTCAATCAAGTAGCTCCTCAATTGGCACCCCACTTGCCAATAGCGCTCGGCAGACCCGCGCGATCGACAATCCAAGTCCGACAGCGCTCAGCTTTGGTGATTTGACGGTAATCGGTGTTACCATTGTGTCAAGGCCGTTAGCCATTAATGGACAAGAGCAGGTAGACAGAAAGTACCTTTGCGAAAGTTACTTCATTTATTGCACTTCTTGGAAGTAACTTTACAATCCTTGCAAATGCGTAGGGTATAGCTACAGTAAGACAGTGTGGACGTGCCTGTTTGCTTACTGTTTGATTTGTACTTTCCAGAACCTGTTTTTGAGTTATGCAACAATCATTTCGGACGGTACTTATCACAGAGTTTCTGTTTTACTGTCAGTGATGGTTCAAATGGCTCTGAGCACTATGGGACTTAGCATATGACGTAATCAGTCCCCTAGAACTTAGAACTACTTAAACCTAACTAACCTAAGAACGACACACACATCCATGCCCGAGGCAGGATTCGAATCTTCGATCGTAGCTGTCGCCCGGTTCCAGACTGAAGCGCCTAGAAGCGCTCGAGCACTCCGGCCGGCGTACTGTCAGTGACTTCTGGGACGGCAGCCAAGATATCTGTGGCCTGACTACCCTAAAACACTAGAAGTTTTACTGTCAGTTATTATTATTATTATTATTAGCCTTGTGAAAGTTTTACTTCAAAAATATTATTATGACAACAGACATAATGAAATGTGTACGTAAAACTCTATCTCTAACAATATTATCGTCATCTAGAGTTCACTTCTAACAACTGCTAGGCTGTCTAGTGAAACTTTATTGTCATTATCATAAAATCTGAAATGTAGCCGTATAGCTTGTATTATGAAAACCCTTTTTCCAAGATGTCAGTATTCAAACATTTCCTGGAACTTCATACTATTGGACATTCCAGTACTGTGATAGAGAGAAAAAAACCAAAGTAAATACTCTTCCTATAAAACATGTGTCCGCCGCTAGTGGTATTTCCGTAGCGTTCACGATTCCTGAGCACGGCCTCTCGGGTTCGATTCCCGCCAGGGCCAGGGATTTTCACCTGCCCCGAGATGACTGGGTGTTGTTGTGTCGTCTTCATCATCATCATTCATCCCCATTACGGTCGGACGAAGGCAACAGCAAACACCTCCGTTAGGACCTTGCCTAGTACGGCATCGTTTTCGTACGCTCTGTCAGGCAGCAAGAGACTTCATTTCCATTTCCGTAAATCATATAAAATCAGTTCTCTTGTATCTGACTAAAATTTTTAAATTATTCTGTAACAGTTCCTAACAGCTATACTGTAATGTTCCTGCACGCAACAGACGACTTACCTCGTCCTGCCACTGCAACTGCATAAGTATTCTGTATCCAGCAACATGCTGAAGTAATTAAAAATAAATACTGCGATCCATGCAGAGTCCAATTCATGGTCACAAGTACAGATGGAACTACTCCCCATCATTCAACTTTATAAAAAAGAAAAAAGGGGATAGTTGCATTTTTTCAAGAAGTATTAGGCGGCATAAAAAGTGAAAGAAAAGAAATAAAATTAATTTACTACATTCTGAAAACTGACAATTCACACACTGACAATCTTTACTCAAACCTTTCGTTCCCTTGGATAGTGTAATTAGCAAATACGTTAATTATTCAGCAATTATCACAAACCTGGTCACAACAAAAATACTAATATTACTTTCAGTGTATGCAGACACAAATCTGACAAAACCCCTTCAGTGCGCAAGCAAGCAGCATCTATGTGCAACAAAGTGGCCAGTTACCAGAAATTCTCGCTTGATTGAAAACCGTCTTCTGGAGCCACTACCACGGCCAGGGCACGGTGCGACCTCTCCCAGCGCGTGGCTTTTCTCCGCGCCAGGCTGTGTCCGACCACTCTCAACAGTTGCTCGCTCGCTACTACTCGCGATAATAATACCACAGACTCAGAGATTTGCACCCACGCAACAGCAGAATCAATAGCTAACTTCCCCCCCCCCCCCCCCAAAAAAAAGATATGAACGGCCAACTTTCAGCACCGTCACAGCTTGTTGAGCCATGCGGCTTGCTTCGATCTCTCAATTGTCGGCTGTACCGTTGTGCGGCCATCTTGGCCTGAGAGCGTCTCTGCGGTGCGTCGTAAGTTGGGAGACGGTTTCCAAGCAGTAAGGGATCGGAGGAGGGACCGTGGCGGGTAGGAAGTGAGCATGGAGCGTTGTGTCGTTAGTTGGAAAAGCCTTGAGCCTATTGGAGCAGGCGAGTGTTTTGGGTGGCCAGTGCTGTTGTATGCAAGGAACGCGTCGGTGACTTTGCCGCGCCCGCTTTTTGTCCCTGCCGGGCTATGTCTTGGCAAGTAAACTAATGGGGGACAATCTCAAACATGGATTGCGGCCTAACGCAGCGGATGTTTTGCGCATTGGCGGAAGTGTTCCGGCAGTGGAATTCTGGGGCATTAGAATGAATATTTGGCACCTTGTTGGCCGTTCCGGTTGCGTCTAAATTGATTAAACGTTTCTTTGATATTGCCTTCTGTGTAATCTAAATTTACTTTTGATTATGTTGTGTCACCAGAGCGAGGTTTAAATGTTAGTCAATTCCTTTAAAAGGCCGATGACAGTTAATTGTAGTAAGTATCTGGCACAATTTGTATGTCAATTACCAGTGAAGAACCTTCCGCCGGAAGCCTACCCCTCAGCGTGGAAACACGCTGAAATTGCGGCCATCCCAAAGACTGGCTATAATCACATAACTAGCTACCGCTTCGTCAGCTCGCTGCCATCTCTCTCGAAAGCTTTCGAGAGGCTGCGCGGGAAAAGGCTGATGGAGCGCGTCACCTAGGAGGGTGGCATTCCTTAGTAGCAGTTCGGTTTTTGTACAGACCACTCGGTCTCTCGTCAGTTCCTGCGACTGCTAGAACCTGTGACGAGAGCACTGGAAACAAGGTAATACGTTAAGGCAGTGCCCCTCAAAGTGTCCAAGGCCGTCCATTAAGCTTGGCAACCTTCTTGTGCCTTGTGCGCAAGCTTTTTGCACTCGGGCTGCCATTGTTCCATGGAGTCCTTCTAAGATCGCACCTACCCGATCAAACCTTGCATGTGATAGCAGACGATGGTACTTCCTTCGATCGATAGATATGCGCAGAAATACAGCAGGCGTCGGTACTTGGCCCGTCGCTGTAGTCCCTGTGCACTGCCGGCGTACGGCGGGCAACTCGCGTTGGATTATCTCTTTACGCCGATTATCCAGCGCTCTTTACCCGCAGCACGAACGTACACACGATAAGACGTAATTTCCAGCTAGAGTGCGACATTTTAGGGACGTGGTCGACGAAGTAGCAGCTGACATTCAACGCAGCGAAGAGCCAGGCGTAATGTTCTCCAGAAAAATGCTGCCGCCAGATCATCCGCCGGTCAAAATCAAGGGAGCACCCATCTGATGGAGCAGGACAGCGGAGCACCTAAGGGTCACCATAGAACAAAGACTCTCCTCGGCACCTCACAATCGTGACGTCAGAGGTGCCACTGGCCGTCTTCGCACTTTATACTCACTGCTGAACCCGCAGCCCACGCTGCTACCACACTATGGTGTCGCACTGCACGCAACACTAACTCGACTTGTGCTGGAGTGAGCAAGGCTGCAAAGGGTCCAGAAACGAGCCCTGAAAACCGCTCTGCGTCTTCCGAATGACGGCTCCACTCGTGTGCTCCACTCGTCTGCTGCACGAAGACGCTGGCATCCCGCTCCTGCAAGACAATTTCCGGATCAGCGCAAATTATTTTCACACTCACAGCTGACACAGGCTATCATCACCTCATGCCGATTGACATAGGTAAGGTTTATGTTTTCTTTTTTCCTCATAGGAACAGGAGGAACAGCATATTAATGCTTGCACTGCTCAATACGGAAAGAAAGGAAATCATGCCAGTGGAGCGTCAGCTAGCCTGTGTCGGTAAGGCCGTTCATGTAAGGGTAAATTACATTCACTTACGTAATGTCTTCAGATCGAGTATCGTAGTATTTTTCCTGTTATTTAATATAATCCGACTGAATTACTCATACTAGGCACCAAATTTATTTCAACTACGCCTGGGACGCACACAGTAGTTGTGCGTTATGGTAGCTTTTCTCGCTTCTCACTCGCTTATGTGTCTGTAGTGAGGGCCGCACTAGCTGTGTTGTGCTTAATCGTCACGCGACGGTTGCCACTGACACTCAGTCATACGCGTTAGTTTAAATTAAATAATAAGAAGCGCGACGCGAGGAGCAGCACAGGTAGCTGTGAAGTGGACGACTGAGCGATTAAAAACGCAAGGTCAGCAACATTCAAAGTCACAAACACATTCCTTTATTGAGAATGAGACTTTCACTCTGCAGCGGAGTGTGCGTTCTCCTGGTTCGCAGGAGAGCTTCTGTGAAGTTTGGAAGGTAGGAGAAGAGGTACTGGCGGAATTAAAGCTGTGAGGATGGGGGGGGGGGGGGGGGTTGAGTCGTGCTTGGGTAGCTCAGTCGGTAGAGCACTTGCCCGCGAAAAGCAAAGGTCCCGAGTTCGAGTCTCGGTCCGGCACACAGTTTTAATCTGACAGGAAGTTTCAAAATTTTCAAATGGTAAGCATAATAAGAAGAACAAAGGAAACACACACAACATGTAGAATAACATCCACGAAACATGTAAGTAGAATTTCCAGTTATTTATATAAGATAGAGAAGCAAACTGGCAGAACTGTTTGTAACCTATACATACGATATCGTTATGTTATAAGCAATTGCGGACGACAGGACCACACAAATTGAAGATGTCAGAAAATATCAAGCTCGCGCAAGAACTTTTGCTTCATGAAATAGAACTATTATCTGTGCTAATTTAAAGGGCATTCGACAACTTGTTGGCCACAAAAGCGTCCGTGAGTAATGAGGATCTATATTCTATAAGTTTCCAGTCTTTTATGTTAATATCAGAAACGTAATATCTTTTATATTTTAACAATTTGAAATGTTTGCGCCATGCGGTTCTTAAAAATTGGAGTCAAGCACACAACGAGCAAAATTCACCCATCATTCTGGTCGCAAACTTCTTTCAATCGGTAAGTGGCGCTGAAAAATAAGTTACTATGTCAACGTCTCTGCTTCCGTGGCATTCAGAATCTCAGTTCACTTGACACAATGTTAAGTCAGGAAGATAATTACAGTCAGAAGGATAATATTTAAAAACTTGTTCGATTGTGAATGAAATTGAGTCAGGCTGCTTAGAACCTATGTTAACTGCTGACCTGTGCTCGTGTGTCTCAGTTACTAATTCAAAACTTATCGTCCTGTGTTTAAAACCATAAAAGCGGATGATTTGAAAAGTAAACTTGGCAGGTTGTATTGAATCACAATTGAATGTTTAAAGCGGCTGATAATCATCAGACAGGGTCGAGACAGAAGGAGATCCGTGTATGAGGGATAAAATAGGAAAGTTGAGTACCAAGGTGAGCCTCAAAAGTAACAGTGTTTCATTTTACGATTCGTGTAATGCAGCGCAAGTCCTTTGTAGTGACGCTGACTTGTGGCCTCTCCGTGGGACTTCTGCGTATATTTTTTCAAATTTTCTAAAGAAACAGAGGCCGCACAAGGTTTGCGTAAGTTCGCTCATTTCTTGGAAATGAATATGTGCAACCCGTCTGCCACCGCTAGCTTATCATTATGAACGAAGTGCCGCGAGTGATTAGCCGAGCGGTCCGAGCCGCTGTAGTCATGGACTGTACGGCTGGTCCCGGCGGAGGGTCGAGTCCTTCCTCGGGCATGGGTGTGTGTGTGTCCTTAGGATAATCTAGGATAAGGAGTGAGTAAGCTTAGGGACTGATGACCTTAGCAGTTAAGTCTCATAAGATTTCACACACATGAACGAACTATTAAGAAAGAAACTTGTAACCACACGCTTGGTGGTGGAAGCACACCTCACTCGGTTGTTAAAGTTTGCAAACGAATTCGATGTAACAGGCAAACATCAGCCAACAACATCGAGCAATTGTTCACTGAAATAATCTCATACAGAATGGAATCATTGTGAAGCAAGATTCGTCTGAGCAAATGACATTCTCACATTGCTCCATAGTCCAAGTTTTATGGTTCTAGCACCACGTTTTCATGTTACAGGTATTTGCATCACTGATGGATAATTTAGTGGTTACAGCTCGCTCTGCAATTTCCTGCCCCCCCCCCCCCCCCCCCTCCTTCAATCAACATAGAATTTCGTGCACGTTGTGACTAAGTGGATGAAGTATTTCCGCTTTTCCTGAATGCGATATAAATCTTCGATACTGTGCCTCTGGAAACACCACTCCAGCTACCTTGGTTACGGAAGCATCCAACATACGAGCACCAACAAGTGGCCACGTTCTAATTCATTTAGATCCGATATAACCACACACAACTACACAGAACGCTGTTCTGAACACGAACTGACACTTGCTACGGTTTGAGAATACTGCACACACATCGTTCGTGGTCAAATATAATAGTACGAATAGCAAGCTTGTCTAGCTGCTGGACATCTGTTCAACCATGATTTTCTCGCAGTTTTTCCACATTTTTGTCCAGCTCCTCTGTACAGTGCTAGAGAACAGTAAGAGTCAAGCTCGTCTATATCATCCAGATTTATATTTCCCGTGGGTTCCTTAAATATTCGTTGTCCCTGGGACGCCGAGTTCTAAACATGCATCCCTTGCTGTTCGGCATGGCTGGGTCATTCAACTTTCTTAGGAGCTGGTGGAGTGATTCTCCATTTCAAATCAGGAGGTGGAGAAGGGGGGAGGGGGATAATTGTGTGAAAAATAACACTACTCAACATGTGCCACAGCTTTGTGGGAATTATAGTAGTCAGTGAAGTCAAAGAAGGCTCTGTAGCGTCGTTCTATAGTTTACTGCTAACTGGTGTTCAATCTGGCGTGTCCATACTGAGTCTCAACCATTGAACACTTTGCCCACTGCCGACTGTTTTCACAAGTTTGCGACTGGGATAGTTGTCTGCATCTTAGTCGGCACTGAGGTCACAAAATTTCCATGATATACTCGAACCGAGTGCTAGGCTAAATCCAGTAAGGAAGACGATTTAATAACACACAGCGCTATAGAAAGAAGAAAAGAGGAACAGCGTCATCGTTTACAGATGAAACCATAGTGAGCTTCTGCGCATGCTGAATAGAGAAAATGGAACTGCTTTCTGTAATTTTCCCTATCCCGCTATTGATAAACGCCCGGATGTTCCCTTAGAAAGAACGTAGCTGAATTCCCTCCCTATACTTCCACATTCCAAACTTGTCCTCCGTCTACAATGATCTCAACAGATGCGGTACGTCAACACGGCTTCTTCTGTTCCGCTTTAGTCTCATCGCTCTCTCAACTGCTTCTGCCCCAAATCTGGGCCTCTTCTGTTTTGAATTTCTCTGGCAAGAACTGAGTAAAAATTGCCAGTCAATGGCAATGCTGCAATTATTGAAAACAGAAGCCATTTTCGTGTGGAATTGTGCTTTAATTTAAGATCAGTGTGGTGCACACTTCTTCCATCCCAAAGACTTTCCTTGGGTTTGTATCGTAAGTTCGATTCCAACCAAATGTCATTGGTCCTGCACAAACACGGCTATGGATTATCATACTGGCAATTTGTTACTAACAGTCGCAACACCTGTGAATAACGCTGGGAAAATGTTTGTGAAAACTTTCGAAGGGCAGCGAAGATGGGACGTAATGGACCTTATGTCCTCAGGTGATACTGCCTTTTCAGGACAACGGTGTAAATTGAAAATTTGTGGTAAGTTCTGTTGGACCAAACTGCTGAGGTCATCGGTCCCTAAGCTTACACACTACTTAATCTAACTTAAACTAACTTACGCTAAGGACAAAACACACACACCCATGGCCGCACGGAGTTGCCGCGTAGTTTGAGGCGCCATGTCACGGATTGCGCAGCCCCTCCCCCGGAGGTTCGAGTCCCCCTCGGGCATGGGTGTGTGTGTTGTTCTTAACATAACAGCATAAGTAAGTTTAAGTGGTTTGTAACCTCAGCAGTTGGTGCCTTACGAATTCACACACACACACACACACACACACACACACACACACACACACACACACACACTCACACACACATTCTCGTGGGAGGACTCGAACCTCCGAAGGTAGAAGCCGCACGAACCGTAGCAAAGCGCCGAGACCGCACGGCTACCCCGCGCAGCGGCAACGATGGTCCGGCCACTAGCGTTTTAGACAGCATCGCCAATCTAATTTTGTTCGTATGAGGTATAACCCACCACGGAGATAGAGAAGATAATGAGCCCTGGACGTCATAACCTGCCGTTAAGTTAGATAGTTGTGTAATCGAACGAGTTACGAATATTAACAGCTTTGAATAGTCTGTGGAACAATAAACCCAGTAGAAATCAGTAGTAGGATAGATAAGTAGCGAGCAACTAATTCTCGTTGAAACCTTGGTGTGTTGCGACAAGAACGGATTTTCCACGCACTGTTGTAACCTGAAAACCGTGGACGCTGTTTGGCCTTGCGAAACATGTATTTCGGGTGGAGACTATCCTCTCCCTGAGAGAGATGTTGGAAATAAGTGGCCAAATGACAGACGAAGTCAAATGCAGCCTCGTATCATTGCCGAAGAGCAGGCACAGACTACAAGCACGATGCTCAAAGTTACAGGAATCAAAAAGAAAAACCACATTGTCGCACGAGCAGTCTGTAACCATTGGAATACAGGTGGAACCTGAACAGCACATTCAATTTACACACATTGTTATAAGGTACCGCTGGCCTCCAGTGACTAGTTACAGAGTAATTGCATTTTGATTTCTTGTTCTCATTTGTATCTGCACTTGCGCAGATGTCGACGGTATGCGCTGTATGTCTTGTATGGAAACAAACTGGTTCCATTCCCGCACAGTGCTCCAGCGCTCGCTCGGTATAGTGTGCGCAGTCGAGCTTCACACACCACCACTCGCCTTCTTCAAGGTGTTTGTGTTCCCCGCGGTGTTAGTTTTACGTTAACAGTGACACACAGCAGTATGGATAGGTTTGATGATGGAGACCTAGCCTCATGTATGGGTTCAGTGCGCAGTATTGCACACTGACAGAGCAAACTGAAGACACTGTGATGGAAGTATACGGCACGTTTTATGTTCAAATGTATGTGAAATCTTATGGGACTTAACTTCTAAGGTCAACAGTCCCTACGCTTACACACTACTTAACCGAAATTATCCTAAGGACAAACACACACACCCATGCCCAAGGGAGGACTCGAACCTCCGCCGGAACAAGCCGCACAGCCCATGCCTGCAGCGCCCAGACCGCTCAGCTAATCCCGCGGGCGGCACGTTTTATCTGAGGGTTCTTGCGTTACTCCGATTATGGATTTTTCCTGATTGCAAGCTATGGATTTTCTCGCCGTTGTTAAAGTATTTCCACAGAAACAAAGTTAATTGGAGTCACAAAATAAACCATAAGCGCTTTATTATTCTGTAACTGTTGTAGTTTACGCAGATTAACGCAGATAAATGTCCAGCTCATTTCCCCAGTTTCCGTCGCTGTATCCTTCCAAATTTACATTTCCAGTTAAGAATATTTTAACTTATAATCAGCAGTTCCATTTAAATATCTGAATATTCTCTTTACTGCCCTCCAGTGCTTTTCTCTCGGATCACTGCAGAACTTGCTTACTGCATTTGTGGCAAATGCATTGTCTGGTCTGTAAGCCTCTGCTAAGTACAGTAGACATCCTACAGCTTCCGAATATGACACACTTTCCTTACATTTCTTGTCATCATCAGTTATTAGCAGTTTTGCATTATTTTCCATAGAAGTAGAAATAGGTTTACAATTTTCCATATTGAACTTTTCTAAGATTTTTCTTATGCACAGAGATTGATCAATCCATAATTTTTCTCTGTTGGCACTCCTTAGAATCTTCATGCCAAAAGTATTGATTAATTTCCCCTAAATCATGCATATTAAATTCTGACCGTAACTGTTTTTTTAAAAAAGTCATCTGGCTTTCGCTGTTGGTTAAAATAAAAATAAATCAGCCATCCATATGGCCATGATTGCAATGTCTTCATTGCCCCTTTTATGATATATACTTGGATCTGCTTTGACTGTAACATGCCAGATTTTACTAAAGTTTTATGCAAACATTTATTCCAGCAATGTCCACTTTTCTTTAATCCAAATATGCCTTTCTTCAAACGCAAAATTCTCCTTTTCCCTTGATAAGGTCGCCTAACTTCATCAGGTGGAATCACATACATTTCCTCTTCCAGCCTTCCATTCAGGAAGGCTGTTTTCACATCAATTTGATGAATTAATAACTCTTCCCTTACTGAAAGAGCCAAAAGGTATCTTCATGATGAATACTTCACCATTGGTGAGAAAATTTTATTGTAATCTATTTCTTCTTTCTGGGAACATCCTTTAACTACCAATCTAGCTTTGAATTTTGGTACTGCACTCTAAGGATTTTTAATGTTAAACGCCCATCTTGTTCTTAGTGGCTTTTTATTTTCAGGCATGTCAACGCATTCATATGTATCATTATCCACAAAAGATTGCAGCTCCTTTTCGATAGCCTTTGGCCAATCTTGAGCATTTCAACTTACTAAAGCTTCATAAAATGTGATTGTTTCATTGTTGATTGTTTGGGCAGTATACAGTTCATATTCTGGATATTGTTTTGGTTTCTCTATACATGAAGATCGCCTTAAACTAACTTCCTCTGTTGAATCTTCTTCCTCAATTTGTTTCTCGAGTAGCACATCAGCTTCCTCTTTATTCTCGTGTTCCTCTGTTTCAGTTTCCATCTCTGTTTCAGTACTATCAACATCATGCGTGGTTGCATTACTGTATTATTTTGACTACTTTCCTTTATTTTAGGTCTTATAATCCTCGAAAAAACTACATCTTTACTACTTATTATCATCTTATTTACAGGATTATAAAATCTGTAGCCTTTTGAATCCTCACAGTAGCCAACAAAAATATATTTTTGAGATTTTGCGCCCCATTTTCCTCTTAATGGTTTTGGAATCTAAACCATGACTTCACATCCAAAGACTTTTAAGTGCTTTAGATCCGGTTTCTTCTCAGCCCATACTTCCTAAGGTGTCTTGTGTCTCACAATTTTGGTAGGTGATCTGTTGACACAGCCTCTGCCCAAAAACACCTATGTAGCTCAGCATCGCTTAACATACGTCTTGCCTTTTCTACAATGGTTCTGTTGGCTCGTTCTGCAACTCCGTGCTGAGAAGGACTGTAGCGAATGGTAGTCTGGTGCCTAATACCCATTCCATTCAACTGTTCCTTAAACCGTCAGTTTACATATTCTGATCCATTGTCTGATCTAATAATTTTAATTTTCTTCCGAGTCTGTCTTTTGACCATTTTGCAACAAAAAACAAATACGTCATTTACTTGATCCTTGCTACTTATAAAATAAACATACATGTATCTAGAAAAATCATCTATCAAAGTCAGGAAATAGAAGCTACCTCCTAAGGATTTTTTCTCCATAGGTCCACAGAGATTTGAGCGTATGAGTTGCAAGACTTCGGTAGATCTGCTCTGACTCGATTTAAATGGGAATCTAGCCTACTTCCCTTGCAAACACGCCTCACATTGGACATTATTCATTGCATAATTTTCCATTCCAGTTGCCATAATCTTCAGTAAAGTCATACTTTTCCTATTCAAATGTCCAAGTAAGTCTCCTATGCCACAACAAACATTATGCTGTATAAAGAGAGTGATTTCCTCTTTCATCAGTATTTTGTACTGTATTCACTTTGTAAATACCTTTCACATTACTTGCACTAGCTACAATATCACCACAAGAGTCTATCACTTTGGCTCCCTCTATATTGAAGATAACTGTGTTACCCTCCTTTACTATTTCGCTTACTGACAACAAATTAGTTGCAATATTCTTTACACAATGTACATTACGAGCAGTAACAAATTCCTTTTCCCCATTCACAAGCAAATTATAATCCACTTTTCCTGCGAGTTCACAACTTAACTTAGATCCCCCAACTGTGGAAATTCCAATGTCAGTCCTCAACTGAAATCATACAAGCCTGACGGAGCTTTGGTAATGTGCACAGATGCTCCCGAATCTAGGAACCATTCTGCATGATCGTCACTCGCTCCATTAAAATAGTAAAAAACAGAAAATGCCTTACCTTTATGGGTAGTCTTCCTCTTAGGACTACTAGAATTAACATGCTCTTTTATACTTAACTTTTCGTTGCAATGTGAAGCGATATGTCCAATTTTCTGGCATCTGAAACATCTCATTGGCTTAGAGTAGAAAGCCGACGCTGTTTCCTTTTCTGAAGCATTAGAATCTGGTTCATTCTTCACGTCCTGTAGAATATTTACTTTAACACTATCCGCTGTAATGGGTATTCCGAACTTTCCAAACCCATAATCATTGGCGAATATTTCTCTGGTAGTCCAGCTAACAATAAAGTTCCGTCCATTCATCCGCAATTTCAAAACCAGTATCCTCAGACTACTGGAGATGGAAATTGTTTTATTCACATATTCATCCACGCTTTTACACTTATTCAGTCTTGTGGTTATAAGCTCACGGAGTAATTCTAATTTTCTGGTTAAATCACCATCTTCAAATGCGTTTTTCCTTTTGTCCCATACCTCTTTTGCTGACGTAGCCTTTTCTAAGTGAACATAATTCACTGGATCAATCAAAAGGATTAGTTTTGACTTCGCCTTCCGATCCTTAGTAGCAAATTTTGATTCCGTATGTTCCAACTTACCGTTTGTGACGTCCCGTAAGTCATCCAAGTGCAAATACGTCTCAACGGCAAATTTCCATGTCGCGTAATTTTCGCGCCCTACAAGCCGCTCTATTTGCGGTATCTGTGTTGTACTTATTTTACAGTTATTTTTCTTCTTTGTATAGCGTACACAATCCAACTTTGAACGAACTTCCGCACACCTTAAAGCTTATTATCTCGCTGTGATGCAGTAGCTCGCCCCATAACCTGTTGTAGTTTATGCAGATTAGCGCAGCTAAATAACAAGTAACAACTATTTACGGGACAGAATAAACTTTTGCCTTATTCGCACAATACATATTAATACATTTGGCTAAGCAAATATATTACGTTGCCCATCAAAAAACACGGAACATGTATATTCCACTGAGTCTAATACTCTCTGCACATCATATCTTGTGCGCCACTGCGCACGCTGGAAGGTGTTTGTTCATATATCCCCAACAGTAACCAACAAAGAAAGACCAGATACCCCTAAATCAAAACACTCTGTAAACGTCCCTGAACAATCTCAGAAATGTTGTCGGTGAAATTTCGGTTCGTTCAGTGAACGGCGGTGTCCTGTCTGTGTTTCCACTCAGATGCCACGGATAACACGAGGACGAACCTGATCACTTGCTTCACTTCGGAGAATTCAATCATAGTGCACGCGCCTCAGTACTGCTACCATATATGTGCCTTTGCTAAGCTGGAGAGGGTGCTTATCCTACAGGGGGGGGGGGGGGGGGGGTGGATGATCAAAGGCCACCTAGTGTTTAGTATGAGAACCCGATTCGCTTAATGTGTGTCCTTTCGAGAGCATCATACAGCGTGTCGACGTTCTGTATGCCACCAGCGACAGAATGCCACATACGGCACGTGTCACACATTGCCAATAGCCGCTGCGTGACATATTATAAAAATTCATTTAGTGAACATAGTTTCGCCGTTCACCCAGGTAGTCTCATCAAACACTAAATTAGTCATCCCCTCAAAACAGCGCTTTAGATAGAGTAGAATGGGTGGGTGACAGGCAATCATGTGGCACCTCACTGCTAAAGTCCGTGGCTGCAATGAAGTGTGTCAGTCGCTTGTAGGCCTACAAGACCAGCACGGTGGAAACAGGTGGCAGAATGGCTGAAAGGAGCCATCGTATCTGGACCGACTCAGTGCCACACCGAGATGTAGTTGCCCGATTTGTTGGTGTATGACCACGGACTGTCCCGTGTATGTGAAACATGGAGTAAGAACAGTGGTTATAGAAAGAACCTAACCCGTAGGAACTGGAGACGTCTGTCACGCCTTGTCAGTAACAGTTGGTACTGAATGCGACTGTTGCTGCTGTTAGTGAATTTAAACAAGTTTCCGAGCAACCATTGCGAAGGGAAATGCATGCAATGAGCATTTGGAAGCTGGTACTTCGGGAAAAAGGGACTGATGACATTCCAGTGCAGTCCCTTTCACGGGAAACCAACCAAATAACTTCGGAAAATACGTTTCCCAGTGCGGCACATAAAGCTGCATCTAACTGACCAAACAGCTCAGAAGTTGAACAACTGGTAGAGGAATGCAGAGAGGTCCGATGAATTGTGATTTTGCCTCTTCTGAAATGAAGCAAACTGTCATGTCACCGGCGGCCGAATGAGGATGAATAATTATTTTCAAAAAAGAAAGTTTTCTCTATTTTTTGTGTGGTGCTCTGTAGTTGTGATTGAAAAATACGTTTTGATAGGAGATAATTAACTGGAGTGCCGTTAATCAAAAGAAGTAACCAAGCAAAAAAGGAAAGATGGTAATTTTAAATTATAACACGTCACAGGTAAATTTACCAATAAGAAAGAGAAAATAAATATTTAAAGATATTGTCTATTCTGCTTTGATACCGTGGAGTGGACTGACGGCGTACATCGTTTGTTGGCCATACGCCGATCATTAATATTACGTGATATGCACAGAAGCGCTGCCCGGAAACTGCCTTTACAGATCGGCTTAGCAGATCTGAGGGACGCACGAGTGGCTGCTACTAATTTGAATATGAATGATGTTCGGCAGCAGCCAGCGAACGATATGTCGGCAGTCTTGCAGTTCTTCTAGCTGAACCATAGAAAATTTGGCGCGCAAGATAAATAAAACATTGGTAAACAATAACGATTATTCATCTATTGACGATACTTTTACACAGATAAATGCTTTACACACCTTGAAGATATCTTTGAAGTACAAAATCATTCGAGAGAGCGATCAATAAGAGAGAGAGATATCTATAAAGAGAGATTCGATTTATATACAAGTAGACAACTGAAGGCAACTTTATTGTCATTTTTCTTCGGTGTCTTCCTGTTCTGGAAGCCTCTTCGGTGGCAAAATGTTCGAGAGTCTTCGCTGTGCTGATTTCCGGCGCGATTGATCGCATGAAACTTTATTGTTGACGCCGGTTGCACTGCGTCTGATGCATTATTTGCCAATTAAAAAACACAATTGCTAATTTTTACATCTGTATGCTCTCTCACGCCTTGTCAGTAACAGTTGGTATCAAGTGCGAATATTGCTGCTGTTACTTAATTTCAACAAATTTACGACCAATCACTGGAATGGACATTTAGAAGCGAGTAGCTTGGGAAAAAGGGCCTGATGACCTTGCAATTCAGCTCCTTTCACTCCAAACCAACCAACCAGCCAACTAACTTTGGAAAAACGCATTTCCCACAGCGACACATAAAGATGCACCTATTCAACTGATGTAATTACTCAGAACTTGAACAACTGGTAGGGGAATGCAGAGAGGTCCGATGAACTGTGAGTTCACCTCTTCTGAAATGAAGCAAGGTGTCGTGTCAACGGCGGCTGAAAGAGGAGTTTAATCTGCCACGAGTGGCCGTGTAGTTCATAGCAGAATTTGTACTGCGATTTTTTTAGGGTGTTTGTCGTACCATGACCTGGGCCCATTCATTCAGGTTACCATGAATAATAACCAGGACGTTTATCTGTTCTTGGGGACAAAGTGAACCCCTTTCCTCTACTTCTTTATGATGCTTTTGTTGTGGAAGCTTCTGTCTTCCAAGATGACAACAGTATTCCTAGGACTGCACACGTATGTTTCTTGCTTGATGAACAAGCAGGCCATGTATCGCAACACTGCTGACTCGCTAAATCGCCCATATTAAATAACTGGACCATTTGTAATAGAGGGTGAAACGTAGCGGTCGACGTGCTCACAGTTTGGTAGCTCTAAGAGGTCTAACTGCCACTGATCGGTTTCAGCTAGGTACGACGTGCATGAAGAGACTTCTGGACTCTCTTAGCCGCCTAATCGAGGTCATTATCAAAGCGAGAGCACAACCTCTCCTGTGAGTGACTAATGTTTTAGCCAGTGCGCTTGTCAGAGCTGTGACCTACCGCATCTACCAGGCAGGCAGTGCGTCGCGTGAGATTAACCCTGATGCTAGCCTGCCTTGGAGCCCCACGAACTATTTACTGGTTTGCCGCCGGAATAGCGGGCAGAGGTGGCTCGTGGTGTGTGTGTCAGTGGGCTGCGATTGTCGCTCATATATAACGGGGCGCTCAGCCGTGGGCCGCCAGTGCGTCTCCAGACCCCGCAGTGCAGCCATGTCCAGACGAGGAGCACCACTCGCCTACCGCGCATGCGCAGTCGCCATCCTGGTTGCTTTCACGACAACAGCAAGTGCCCGTGAGTACACTACCGTAATCTAGTTCACAGTGCCGCCGCCCTCGTTAACAGCTCGAAACTACGCTCCCCTTTACTCATGCCCAGTGTAATCTAAAAGCTATTTTTAAAGTGCTTCATGAAATTCTAATTTTGTTTTAGCGAACCTTAGACAAGAATGTGGGAACTGTGACAAAAGTGTCCAAGTTTCTGATATCGTGTCCAAGGCCTAGCAGCCGAAACCAATGTGTGTGTTGTAATACCTATGACTACGACATGTACGATGCTTGAAATTTGCACACTACATCAAAGTTATTGATGGGACAGCATGATTCTGAGAATATAATAATCATTTTCCTACCTTAATATGACGTAGGGCCTAAGAGTACATAGGAAATAGCTACACAGTACCGCCGTGATTGGTTCTCTCGAGTTATCCCCCAAATTTAATAGCCAGCTCTTCGTAAAACCTTGCTGTAGTGTTGTACATTTCTTTACGAAAACTTTTTGTTTGCCAAGATCGCAACTGAAGCTAGACGCTTTGTCACTATCAAGTTTACAGTTTCAAATTGCAAGATAAATTCTAGTAAAATTTATGGAAAGAATCCACAGTAATCAGTAAAAAAGTATGTACAAAAGGTTTTTAAGCTAGCACGTACTTCAAAAAATGTAGTTACAATATATTATGCAGTATGACATATCAACATATTGATATGATGTGCGAACATGACGAGCCATTTGTCTGCTGACAATATCGGATGAAGATATCCAGCTAAAGTCAAAAGCAGATCGAACGAAATTGTGTAAACGACCTTTGATTCACTGGAGGTGCCGTCAGGTGGCGGTTAATTAAAAATACTATACTTTTACAGAAAAATAAAATATGCGCAGTAGTCAGAAATAGATGTAGGGGATATTACAATGTTTTTATACGTGCACTATGAAAATTGTACAATTAGAGCCAATGGATGTTGTGGGTGCTAAGTACTGACATTCAAACAGTGCTATGCGTCGGACTATACGTAAATGGCAGCCACCACGTGAAACAGTACAATGTTTGAAAATATGAAATTGAAATACAATGCACCTTTACAAATTTCAATTGTAGCTTATCATGTATGCTCGCTATACATGCAGCAGACAGTCGGCATAGTGATGGTACAAATTATACGACAGAAGATAATTTTGATTAACGTTCAGAGTACTTATAAGCATATCCGTTATTGGCTACTCTTAAATGTATGTCAGTGCTACATTCTGAATAGTGGCATTAATATAATTAAGCAGACCACACATAATATGCTTTGATAGAAAGCTAATTATGCAGACATAGGACTACGTAGCATATACTTCATAAGAAAACTAAAATTTGACATTCAGCTTCAAGACAGGACGCTATAATGTCCCACATTTTTACTAAAACGCAAGAGATTGGAATAGTACTTAACATTTATATTATATAGCCTTTTTACGTTTTTCAGACAGGACATTTATGTGCTTTTCTCTTAAAAACTTTCTCCACTCTCTGTTAGAATTACTTAGACTTGTACCTTTTGTACAAACTAAATTTTTTTTCTATAATGTATGGCATTATAATGGTGTAATCATATCTGCCTCCATTCCCTATGTTCCTACCATTTTCTTATGGGATTGTTATTAAATTCTATAGTCAACACGTGGTTGACATTATGTTCTACATCCAACATAATGACAATGTATTAGTTAACTGTAACATTTCTTTTGCAAATATAAGTTATAATCGTGTCGTTTTATGAATTGGAAATGCTGTATTATTACATTTATAAAATATTGTACCTAGATCTGGTGGCTGCCATATTGTTACATAAGTACATACATCCTACATGTAACATGATACAGAGTTGCACTGCCTACATATTTTTCACTTACGTTGGTTGTATGATAGCTTGTACTTACAGTTCTCTTTACCTAGTCATTGTGCATCACTGTATATGATTATGGTACGTGTGCCTTCGTACTTATTTCTGTAGTTATTTTTATAAGATTTGTAACCACCTTGGACGTATTTATCACTGTACTTACGGTACTTGTGCCTTCACACTTGTTTAGTTATTTTTATAACATTTCTAATTGCCTTGGACATATTTATCACGTTACAATAGTAATTTTCAGTTTCGTATTTTTGGCTGTTATTTCGAATGAAACTCTTGCATGCATGTAAGTGTAGCCAGTAACCGAACTTGCTTTCCGGTAGCCTGAACATCACCAGTATAAGTTTCTGTTGCGTAATTTGTACCGCCACTATGTCGACCGTCTGCTCCTTGCCTGGCGACCGTCCATGATAAACTAAAACTGAAATTTATAAAGTTGAATTGTACGAATAGTTCAGTTTAACGTTTTCAGGCATTCTACTGTTTCACGTAGTGTCTTCCATTTACGTGTAGTCCGATGCATCGCGCTATTTGTACGTCAATTTTTATCACCTGCGCCATCCATTGGCTCTTTCTATCTGTACAGCTATCATATTTTACCTATAAAGCATTGCAATATACTCTACATCCGTTTTTAAGTACTACAATTTTTTTTATCATTCTGTAAAAGTACTACATTTTCACTCAACAGCCACCTGATGGCAGCTTCAGTGAATCAAAAGTGTTGATACACAATATCGGTCAGTCTGCTTATTGCTGTCAAGTGGATACCTTTATCCAGTTCTGTCACCAGGCAAGATGGTGCTTTAAGTTGCCGCGTCATATCTTTGTGGTGTTTCTGTTATACTGCACAATGAAGTGCTGCATAGCGTGTCTAATTCGAAAATTTCGTAACTACAACTTTTAAAGTACGTGCTGTTCTACTATTCTTTTCGTACATAATTTTTTACTAATGGCTGTGGAATATGTTCATAAATTTTATTTGAATTTCCCTCACAGTTACGAATTGTAAACAGGAACGCGACAAAGCGTCTTACTTAAGTAGTCGAAGTAGACACTGCTTTATACTATGTCGTATATGCTCCTGCAATAATTATGAAACGATTAATTTCGTCTGTTCTTTGTATAACGAATGTTGGCCAACACATTGTGTAAAAATGCGGACCTGGAAATGGCTGTTTCACTGGTGTAAACTAGTAATCGATGTATCCTTCTTTCCTATCTTAGCAAATGAAAAGTTTCCTAAACAAGACTAAAGGAGTGTGATTAAAGATGGCCTCCAATCTTTAAATATAGTGCTGTAGTCTTCTGCAGGAAACGGTTTGTTTGCCAAGATCGGAGAGAAGGATACATCGATTCCTGGTTTCGATCAGTGAAATAGCCATTCCCTGATCTAAAATTATACGGAAAGGTATCAGGTAATAACAAGCTTGATCATTCTACGTAAAGTTTCTTACTCGAAGTCCTTTGAAATGAATACTGAAAGCGTTGTGCGTGTTAGGCATAGTGCAGTTTGAGCCAAAGAAAGGCGCAAACTTTCTTTGTGCAATATTCAGTTCGAATGTAAACGGATGAAATACCAACAAAAAGTTACTGTACGTTAGTTTCCCGAATGAACAAAGAAAGAAGGGGGAAAATGAAGTTGTTCGTGTATAAATTAAATTATGTCATCCAAAGAGTTATTGATGCATTTAGTCAATAAATACGTTCTGCAGCAGTACCTACAAATGCGTTTATCAATGTAGAAAGTGAAAGTTTGTGGCAGAAGGAATTATCCAACAGGGAGTAGTAGGGTACAGATAAAGATTCGTTGTGCTTAGGAGAAGCAAGAAAAGATGCAGTTTATCGGGAACGCATCTCTCGCCTCTAGTCGGTTTGAATGATGGCTGTCTGCCACATTAATGGTCTTAGGGACACTCGTGGAATCATTTACGTTTTACCCTTAAGAAGGCTGATACTGAAATAAAATGAAAGGAGAAGACTACATATGCTGCCACCTGAAAGCTGATAGATGATGAATTTGGCAAATCAACCAAAGTGCACAAATAATTTCAAAAATGTTTCCTAAATAATGCCAATCCAAAATCCCATGCGAAAACTGCCAATTCCTAATTCAAAAAGCTGGAATTAGTTTTCGTCTATTAACGTGAAGTCTCTTTAAGTGTGACATTATTTCACAAAATGTTGTTCAATATCGAAAAATATTTCCTGTTGGTTATGAAAGAGGAAAATGGTGTCGGAACGATGTTCTTATACTATCCGAACGTATTAATGGCGCGGAGACATCGGGCAATTTGCGTTTCGTGAAACATCCAGACAAATGCTTGATGAGTTTTTAGCATGATGTATTCATTCCTTCTGCTACCTTTTCCATCTAGGGCGCGATGTGATAGCGCTTGACAATTCAGAAACGAGTGCAAAGTTCTGAGTTATGATGAAACAGGTTGTCTAACTACACAAAATAACCACAGATGAGTAATTGACGCTACAAAGTTTGAACCCCACGTATGACCTTTAAATGTGTCCGTGGGATTTCCTATCTGATTTTTCAGAACTACGTTTGAGCCTCATTCAGGATATGTAAGAAGCCCTTAGAAATATTTACTTTTTGTTTAAATCTAAGGCACCTGTTTGGTGGGTAGATGACTGGCAAATCACGTAATGCTATTTTCTGCTAAGTAACTTTTTCCCGGCATCTCGAACCTTCGAATGAAGTGAAAGCAACAACGTATTAGAAATTTAGATAATTTCAGTGTGTTAGTTCGTCGGCGCCAGTAATTAAAGCAGCAAGTGCTCGTAAAGCGGAGTGCAGAGTCTTTGGTCAGAACGTGCTGGAAACAGTAGTGCACGTTACCAGAGCTAACGACAGACGTCAGTGCATGCGTAACAGTTTTCTCCGCGGCCGGATATGGTAAGTAGTTTCCAGTAAACGTTTACGGGACAGGCGACAAAACGATGTGCTGTTCTCAATTGCTCTGCTACACAGTCTCTGAATGCAGTGTTCATCCGATGTGCATAAATGTTCTGATAAATCGATCAGAACGTATTTAACCACTATGGCAACGGGTTAAGATCCTTACAGGCGACATAAAAAGACAGCGGGAGATTGTTCGCAATGATGTCACATGCATTCATTGCGCTGCAAGTTCCTCCTGACCTTATATTATTATACGGTAAAGAGCAGGTAAAAGTAATTTGTTCTTGAATACGTATCAGGATCAAGACGAAAGCTGGAAAATTGGCCTTGAAAGGACATGCCACTAGTCCCACGTTTAAACTGCCTTGGACTCGCAGCCTGCAGTGGTACGTCACACCAGTATGTTTGCTTACGTCAAAGTAAGAGCACATATTACATACAGTGAGATTTGGGCGACTCGCCAGGACTATTTAGTTACAGTTTTCCTATCAGAATTTAATATCTTAGCTTACTGATGTGCAAAGTCTTGCTTATGGCAGCTTCATTTACTTCTGTAATTACTAAGCGTTTCTTTTCTTACTTCAGTTTGTCACCGTGTGTGTTAAGATGCGAAAGAATTATACATTCTAGTTCTAACGTGCCGAACGTCTTCATGTATATTTACATGTTGAAAGGCATTTCAAAAGATAGTGGTTGAGTTCGTGCGAGAATGGGAAATGCTGAAGACATATATTATAGTAAGACCTGAGTTTCTCATGGCGTATACAAATTTCAAATAACTTCCGGGAATTCAGCCAGGTAACACTTTCAGCGACCGCCGATATTTCGGCGGGAGAACACCCTGCCATTTTGCCTTGAAAATGGCGGGGTGTTCTCCCGCCGAAATATCGGCGGTCGCTGAAGGTGTTACCTGACTGAATTCCCGGAAGTTATTTGAAAAATATATTATAGTAGGCCTACGTTAGCATATGTTTACCCAGTAACTAATAACACACAAATTAGTGCAACCATGTTAACATGTTAATTTTTATAACGATATAGATCGTCTGTCAGTGCATCCTTGTCCATCAATATCTGTGAAATGATTTTAAGTTATTGTAGTATTTTTGTGTGGTACTTCAAGAAAATGTATCAGCAGGGCTGTAACGATGCTTTTGCGTAGGTTTCCGTAATTTTCTCGAATCTTGGTCGACACGAGTAACTTTGTCTGGCCATCTTACGTTTGTACCATGTACAAGAGATCTGTCCAGAAACTACGTCGTTTGCATTTCTTTTTCCGAAACTACTGAGCCAAGCACTTAGAGAAACATCAACGTTGTTAATTCTCTGGACGCAAAAGGAAGATTGAGATCTTCTTTTATCACTTGATTCTTGTTTACAGGTGAATTGTTGTTGTTGTGGTCTTCAGTCCTGAGACTGGTTTGATGCAGCTCTCCATGCTACTCTATCCTGTGCAAGTTTCTTGATCTCCCAGTACTTACTCCAACCTACATCCTTCTGTATCTGCTTAGTGTATTCATCTCTTGGGCTCTCTCTACGATTTTTACCCTCCACGCTGCCCTCCAGTGCTGAATTTGTGATCCCTCGAGGCCTCAGACCATGTCCTACCAACCGGTTCCTTCTTCTTGTCAAGTTGTGCCACAAACTTCTCTGCTCGCCAATTCTATTCAATGCCTCCTCATTAGTTATGTGATCTACCCAACTAATCTTCAGCATTCTTCTGTTGCACCACATTTCGAAAGCTTCTATTCCCTTCTTGTCCAAACTATTAATCGTCAATGTTTCACTTCCATACATGGCTACACTCCATACAAATACTTTCAGAAACGACTTCCTGACGCTTAAATCTATACTCGATGTTAACAAATTTCTCTTCTTCAGAAACGCTTTCCTTGCCATTGCTAGTCAACTTTTCATATCTTCTCCACTTCGACCCTCATCAGTTATTTTGCTCCCCAAATAGCAAAACTCCTGTACTACTTGAAGTGCCTCATTTCCTAATCTAATTCCCTCAGCATCACCCGACTTAATTCGACTACATGCCATTATCCTCGTTTTGCTTTTGTTGATGTTCATCTTATATCCTCCTTTCAAGACACTGTCCATTCCGTTCAACTGCTCTTCCAAGTCCTTTTGTCTCTAACAGAATTACAATGTCATCGGCGAACCTCAAAGTTTTTATTTCTTCTCCATGGATTTTAACACCTACTCCGAATTTTTCTTTTGTTTCCTTTACTGCTTGCTCAATATACAGATTGAATAACGCCGGTGAGAGGCTACAACCCTGTCTCACTCCCTTCCCAACCACTGCTTCCCTTTCATGTCCCTCAACTCTTATAACTGCTTATAGAGGTGAAAAAAAATTAAAATTTGAGGAAATTGTTGCACATGGAGCTATGCTGTGGTATACAAATAATTACATAATTGACACCTATAGAAGAAGCGGAATGGTTAGCACACTAGACTCGCATTCGGGAAAAAGATGGTTCAATCCCTCGAGCGGCCATCCGGTTTTAGGTTTCCCGTGATTTCCTTAAATCGCTTCAGGCAAATACCACGACGGCCCCTTCCACATCTTTCTCCAATCCGATGGGACCAATGACCTCGCCGTTTAGTCCTCAAACCAACCACCCACCCACCTTGAATCAGAAACGAAATTCGGCTTCCTGTTAGTATTTGTAAACAATACTGCAATCACAAGAAATTCGGAAAAGACTGAAGACGACTATCATACGGAGCGCGATACTGATAGCCGACAATCGCACGAAAGGTGAAAGATACCGTGGAAAGTAGTTGTCATAAGGTGAAAGTACGGGGAGGCGTCCACAAACAACAACAAGTGACTGCTGAAATAAAGGCAGTAACCAAAAGGGACACGACGAGTGCCATCTCAGAATGGATTCAACGCAATACATTGTGACCCACGGTAAACTGTAGGTCTGATTAACTGGTAGGGTTACTGGTGTCGCTTCCTCTTTAGTAGAAATCAGAAGACAAGTGGATGTGAAAAAAGTGACATGGCAACAAACTAAGGTATGTTCTATACTAGAATCATCGCCTTGACATCAGAAAGCGGGCGAGGTGGTGCAGTGGTTAACAAACTGGACTCCCACTCGGGAAGACGTCCGTTGTAACCCTCGCCCGCTCATCCTAATTTAGGTTTTCCGTGATTTCCCTAAATCACTTCAGGCAAATGCCGGAAGCGTTCCTTTGACAGTATGCGGCCGTTTCCCTTCTCATCCTTCCCTAATCAGAATTTTCGTCCCGTCTCTAATGACCTCGTTGTCGACAGGACGTTAAACACTAATCTACTTCACCCCCTCCATATCGTTGACCTGAGAGGGAATATAGTGGATAGCAAAGCAGACATCATGATTTCACCGCTGAGGCACGAGAAGGAAACAACAGACAGAATACGAAAAATTTATACGAAATGAAAACAGGACAGCAGCGAATTGCATTATCTGACACACCTTTCACTTTTTTCTCACGTTCATTGTACAGATGTAAAGTCTTTAAATCAAGGCTCGAATCTAAAGAATATAAATTAATTATTCTGCAGCAGCATACACACGCAAAAAACTAGTCACCTAGCCTCACAGAGTAAAAGGCACACCGGCAACGCACAGCAGCGCCCGAGGCGCGACTTGAGCTCGGTACTTCTCCCTTGACGTTTCGTTACCCGAAATATTTTGCTTCTCGTTTTCCGTTCGGAGCTGTGACATTTTTAGTGTTTACAGACCGTGCTCATCGCGTACCCTTACGTCTGTCGCTCTTATATCCGGGATGTGAGTCTCTCTCAAGGAGCCTGCCAGAGTGGCCGAGCGGTTCTTGGCGCTTCAGTCTAGAACCGCGCGACCGCTACGGTCGCAGGTTCTAATCCTGCCTCGGGCATGGATGTGTGTGACGTCCTTAAGTTAATTAGGTTTAAGTCGTTCTAAGTTCTAGGGGACTGATGACCTCAGAAGTTAAATCCCATAGTGCTCCGAACCATTTGAACCATTCTCTCTCAAGGGAGTCACGTCATCTCATTGCCCGCTGACAAGAACAGTTCGAAATAACGCTAACCTTGAAACATTAGCAGCAGTAGTAACATATGTTAATGGATGGATAAACATATTTAAAACTGTAACATTTAGTTAGGACTAACGCATGTATTGTCTGCTAGTGCATCTGAACGCATTCGTCGTAAACTTCCTTGCTTTGGGAGCCAAAATAAAATGACCTTTTTCCTCTCAAAGCGTGACACACATGACACAGATCCTGCTGGGCAGATACGGGGTTTCTCCCGTTAGAGATCCTGGTTGTGATGAAAGGCTGATTGTTGCGCAGCTGAATGTCTAGGTTGGGTTAGACGCCGTACTACTGCACTTCGTCATATTTGAAAGAAATTCATCGTCAAACTGAAACTACAACACAAATCCAAAAAACTTACGTTTGATAGTGGATATGTCTTAGCGTATTTTGGAGCATGTTATGTACAATTATCGTGCTTGAACGCGAAAAATGCAAGGGGGTCCACTACGAAATTTTTACCCAGAGATAAGCTTTATGCAGCTTTGATATCATCTTTCAAAGTGATTGCTTTATTATTTTCGTTGCCCTGCACAGAGTAAAATGGGAAGGAGCTGCGTGCTTAATATAACAGTTTGGAAACCTGCATTTTTGTGTATGGGATTGTCTCCGTTTATCCTCGAAACGGTCGCGATGTAAGGTATACTTTACGGAAAATGGGAAAAATCTCTAGTGATGATACAACTGTACAGGAAACAGCAACCAGTAACCTTATTATGCTTGAAATGCTTATTTATCCAGCAGACGAGATAATCTGCTGAAGTTATGTACCTTTGAAAGCTAGTTAATTGATACATACACTCATGTTCAGGAGAAAACAGAACACCTTGAACGGCTGGAGTGGAAAGTTCACATTCAGAGAATATGTAGATTAGTGTGTGCTACAGAAATGATTAGCATTTCAGTCGACTCGGTTCAGTATGTGTCCTATTGCACAAGGTCCGCCATGGGCCCTGACAACGTCTTCCATGCGTGATGGCATCGAGGTGTATAAGGCTACAGAGTGGTTCCACGAACACTCTTCTGAGTTTAAACATTTCCGCTAGCCGCCAAACTCCCCAGACATGAACATTATTGATCATATCTGGGATTCCTTGCAACTGGCTGTTCACAAGAGATCTCCTCCCCATCGTACTCTTACGGATTCCTGGTATCACCTTCCTCCAGCAGTACTTCAGACATTACTAGACTCGTCGTGTTGCGGCACTTCTGCTTACACGGTATTAGGCAAGTGTACCAGTTTTCTTTGGCTCTTCAGTTTACATGTCCTGTGAATATGAACATCATATTTGTAGTCGGTCACGGTGTTCTGTTCTTCTGAACGTTAGTGTATTTCACACTTACATGGCAGGCTAGTATCAGGGCGGCCGAAGCGTCTTTGTTCGGAAATTAGCGAAACTTCGGCAAAAAACGCAGTGGGGTTTCGTGGTAAATGTGTCAGTGGTAAGTCTGCTTAAGTAGTTTGGATACGCGTCGGATCTAACTTATCACAATAGCTATCGTTAGGTAGGAAACACCCATATAGTATAATTCTTGTCTCTTTTCTAACTGTGTCATTTACAACAACTGAAATAACCTGACGTTTCTGTAGAGAAGAAGGTGTTAGTTTCTCATTTATCGTGGATCCATGTATAACTGAATCTAATTCTGCGTGACACAGTGTTATTATATTATACAGGTCCACAGTGTAAGTGCCCAAAATATGTAAGAAAAGCACCAGCTATTGTGCTGAAGCTGAGATCTGTGAAGATAGCTTCAGAAGAGGGCGCGCGCAATAATGACTCCTCATTCTGTTCCCCTCTTGCACCACAGCACAGACGGCCACAACACAGACTAAAGGAACTGCAAACGGTGGCAATCGTAAATGAGAGCCATACAAGCTGTTATTTAAAAAAATTCACGTTGCTCTGTATACGCAAAGCACAGTCGAGATAAAAAGCAGTGAGGTTTGCTATTAGCTCGATAGACACTAGTAAGTAGTTACTGCAGAACACAGAAGCTCAAGAGTTACAGAAAAATCTTGGCTAGAAATATAACTTTCTCTCGATTTAACAAGCCAAACTAACTGATTCTTACTGGAAAAGTTAATGATTATATTTTATACACCGTGTGGAAATAGTCATAGGATATTGTTTACTAGCGTAACGAAATTTCATGATACTGATACTTTCTCTAGCGAAAAGCGGAACGTGTCTGATGGAAATTACAATGAGATGACAAAAGTCATGATATAGCCCATTTTCAGATGGCGGTAGTATCGCATACACAAGCTATAAAAGAGCAGTGTATTGGCGAAGCTGTGATTTCTACTCAAGCGATTAATATGAAATGGTTTCCGACATGATAATGGCGCGGCGGGCATTAACAGACTCTGAACGCGGAATGGCAGTTGGAGCTAGACGCATGGGAAATTCCATTTCGGAAATCGTTGGGAAGTCGATTTGCCGCGATCCACAGTGTCCGTGTGACGAGAATACCAAATTTCAGGCATGTGGTCGAAGGCTTTCACGTAACAACCGAAAGCAGCAGCGTTTGTGTAGAATTGTCAGTGCCAACAGACAAGCAGCATTCCGTAAAATAAATGCAGAAATCAATGTGCGACGTACGACGAACGTATCCGTTAGTACAGTGTGGCGAAATTGGGTGATAATGGTCTCTGGCAGCAGACAACCGACGCGAGTGCCTTCGCTAACACTGGAACATCGCCAGCAGGGCCTCTTGTGGGCTCGTGACCATATCGGATGAACCGTAGACGACGGAAAAACCGTAGCCTGGTTAGATGAGACCGTTAAGACGGTATGAACTGACAGTAGGGTTCGAGTGCGACGCAGACCCCATGGAGTCAAGTTGTCAATAAGGCACTTTGCAAGATGGTGGTGCATCTATTACGCACTATGTTTACATTGAATGGACTGTGTCCTTTGGTCCAACTGAGTCATTCATTGACTGTAAATGTTTATGTTCGGCTGCTTGGAGACCATTTGGAGCCACTCATGGACTTCACGTTTCCAAACAACAATGTCTTGTCAGCGACCCATAATTGTTCCCAGTTTGTTTGAAGAACATTCTGGACAGTTAGAGCGAGTGATTTGTCCATCCATATCACTGGACATGAATCCCATCGAACATTTATGGGACATAATTAAGAGGTCAGTTCATGCATAAAATCCTCCACTGGCGATGCAGACCCCATGATACCACGGACCCAAGTTGCAGGGGACTACGAGTAAATGTTGTTGTTGTCATGGATTTTGCGGTCTTCAGTCCAAAGACTGGTTTGATTCAGCTGTCCATGCTGCTCTATCCTGTAAAAGTCTCTACATCTCAGAGTAATTACTGCAATCTACATCATTCCTAATCTGTTTACTGCATTCATCTCTTGCTCTCCCTCTATGATTTTTACCCCCCGCCCCCCACCCCACGCATCCCTCTAGTGCTAAATTGGTGATCCCTTGATGTGTCAGATTGTGTCTTACCAACTGATCCCTTCTTCTAGTCAGGTTCTGCCCCAAATTTCTTTTCTCCCCTATTCTGTTCATTACCTCCTCATTAGTTACGTAATAACATATCTTATCTTTAACATTTCTCTGTAGCAACCACATTGCGAAAGCTTCTACTCTCTTTTCATTTAAGTTGTTCATTTTCATAGATGGCTACACTCAAGACAAGTACTTTCAGAAAATATTTCCAAACACTTAAATCTGTATTCGATATTGACAAGTTTCTCTTCTTCAGAAATGCTTTGCGTGCCATTGCCACTCTCCATTTTATATCCTCCCTACATCGACTATCATCAGTTATTTTGCTGCCCAAATAGCAAAACTTACCTACTGCTTTAAGTGTCTCATTTTCTAATCTAACTCCCTAAGCATCATGTGATTGAATTCGACTACATTTCATTATCTTTGTTTTCCTTTTGTTGATGTTTATCTTATATCCTCCTTTCAAGACCTTTTAAGATTTTTGCTTGCCCAAGCATCAAAAGCTGCTTCTAAATATAGAGATCTAAAGAAGAAACTACGAAGTACAGGTATGTCAATTCAGTTTCATAATGATTGTGATAAAAGTGGGCTAGTCCCTATTTATATGAAAGCCTATATTAATTTCGCAAATTGTAAAAAAGATCCCAAGTTTTTTAGACATGTAGTTAAAAATCTCATTTACGATCGTATTAAAAAGCTTTACGCTAAAAAAGAGGTATATTATCTCTAATTAGAGCTCACAAATATCTTCCATATTAATTATAATTTTAATGCTGACGATTTCTGGATACAGGTTACTGAGCACTTAGAAATTTGTAAACAAGGTATGTTGCGTAAGCACGAAAAGAAACTTACTAAACTTTTTTCTCTGTATTGTGCTGTAAATGTCCTCTGAGTACTTTTGAGAGAAGCAGCCATGTATTTTACTAAAGAATTTTAAATAAAACTATCATTACTTTCACAATAATGAAACTGCCTTACTCGTAAAAGGCCTAAAGTACAATGTCATGCCCAACTTGGCAGACAAAAATGTAATAGTAAATATGCTTGTCGACCTAAAAACTGGTCTTAATTGTATACAAGGGCTATGCCGAAAGTTTTTAGCGGCCCGTAAACCGTAAGTCGAAGGACAATGGCGTTGTTTCATTCGAAAGAGCCATGTTTTTCGACCTTGGGACGTACGCGCGCAGCCCCTGGCTAGCGGTAAGAAGCACTGACAGTGCCGAGTCAGAGACGGTGCAGGATGGAGCTGCCCCGCCGCGACTTTCGCGCCATGATTTTTTACTATTATAAAAAGGGTTTAAGTGCCGAAAATGTCATTCTTCTTTGCTGTGTGTTTCTGGTGCAGCTTCCCTTTCTAGGGCCACAGTTGGAAATTTGTTTCGCGAGTTTTCGAGGTGTCAGCAGTCAATTGAAGATGAACCTCGTCCCGGTCGGCCAGCAACAGCTGTGACTCCTGAAAACATTGATGCTGTGGGGAAAATGACAATCGTTCGTAGTCACTTAGACCTCACTAAGAGGTGTGCCCGTTGGGTGCCACATTCCCTGACAGAAAGCCAAAAGGAGGCGAGAGTGGACTGGTGTCGTTTCATGCTCGAAAAATTCAGTGGATGGAAATCCCAAGACACCTACAATATCGTCACAGGTGATGAACGTGCGTCTAACATTATGACCCTGAAACGAAGAGACAGTCTTCTGTGTGGTGCTTTTCAGGGGAGGAACCACCCATAAACGTTCGACGAAGTCGGAGCTCAGGAAAAAAAGATGGTGGCAACCTTTTTCACAAACATCGTGTTGTCTCACCTCTGTGACCTTGAATAAACGTAGTACAGTCAATGCTGAATGGTACGTGAACGATTGTCTTCCAAAAGTCATTGCCACATGGAAGTCACTGCATCCAAAGCCCAAGAGTGGACACCTTCTGCTGCCTCACGACAATGCATCTGCGCACAGGGCTGCCAGAACGATGGACCTTCTGGAAAAGGAAAAAGTGCGAGTGTTACCCCATCCCCCCTATTCACCTAACCTGGCCCCCTGTGACTTCTTTCTGTTCCCAAGACTAAGGAAAAAATTCGAGGATGAAGAGGCCATTGCAGCGTACGAAAGTGCACTAAGTGACATCCCAAAAGAAGCTTGCACAGACACATTTTCTAAATGGTTTCAGAGAATTGAAAAATATATACATGCTAATGGAGAGTATTTTGAAAAGTTGTAAACGTTTTTTTGCAAATAAATTTTTTTCACACATTCTGCTAAGAACTTTCAGCATAGCCCTCGTAAAAATGGATAATTAATGTCAGCGCTAGGCATTCTCTCCTATTACAGATATGTCTATGATATTGTAAGTCATCTACAAAGGACCTGTTGACGGCATTGACCGTATTTTCAGTCTCTTCAATGAACTTCGCGATAAAACATCCTTCACCAGCAAACTTGAAAACGAGGTCCGCCAATTGAATTTTCTTGATTTGACGCTAACAGTGGAACAAAATAAACTCACATTTAATGTTTTTCGTAAATGAACATATACCGATCACATCGTACCTTCATCTTCTGTGCACCTACAATTTCATAATAACGCTTTCTTTCACTCTTCTATTCCATTCTCGGAAGAAAAATTCGTGGAAGGAAATAATATAATTAAAACGATAGCAGTTAGCGATGAATACGAAGCTGCCATATTGGATAATATCCTTAAAAAGAAAACTGTAAAAAGAGTTACTATACTCGATCATTGAGTCCAGCCCAAAGAAGAATTTTTTTTATTCCTTTCTTGGGGACTATCTCCTATCAAATCCAACTCCTTCTTCATAATAAATACAACTCCAATGTCGCCTTTTCAGCCAATAATAGCTTGAAAAAAATTTTTGTTCATAATTTAAAATCAACCCATTCGCCTTTGAAAAATTATGGTGTCTATTAGATTCTTTGCGATACCTGCTCTTCTTACTACACAGGACAAAAAGGACGTGCCTTTACAGTCAGGTATAAAAAACATCTTTTAAGGAAAAATGGTACCAATACCCAAAATTCGTCTTTTGCTGAATACCTTCTAATTACAGGTCACGCGCCTAAAGCTGTTCACGATATCAACAATTTGCACACTGAGAAGGAAGGGTGTAGATTAGATGTTTTTGAAGACTTGGAAAATTTTAAACATCTTTATAGAAATCATAGTTTCATTCTTAATGAGCAGCTACAGAAATATTTCTTCTAAGTCGATTTATAACTGTTTCTTCACTAAATGGTGTATATTAACTACGTTTCATGTTATACCATTTTTCCATTCGCTGAGCTATTCAGCTCCTTTTGTAATTCCGTAACGCCGTTTTCCAGCCTTTAAACTGTACTTCTAAGCTCTTATGTAGACAAATTGTTACCATGTGTGCTGCTGTCAGATAAAATATTTCCTCTTGCTTCGTGTATTACACATTTCACCTGCCTATATTTGGAATGTTAAGGAACCGGTTTGTATTTGCAGCTTCTAGATGGCACTTTTGGTATAACGTTCACCTGTCGCAAACACTAATGCGGGCGCCTTAGTCTGATGCTACCGCAGCTCGACATGTGATGCAGGTCTTGGTGGCCTGCCTGTGTGTGCTCTGTTTTGTTATTCTGTGACTACAGCGTTATGGCTTCATAATTGTTTTATACCTGACATGCCAGTTTTACATGTTTTAATTCTGATCAAAGCACTCTTAGAAGTGGCCGAAACCTACGTCAAAAATATTTCTTTTTCGCGTCCGAGGGCTGCAATTGTTTTTATTTTACCTTGTGACGGTCGCTGACAACGCAGCCATGTTTAAAGCTTAAAAAAAAAGAAACTGTCCATTCCATTCAACTGCTCTTCCAAGTCCTTTGCTGTCTCTGACAGAATTGTAATGTCATCGGCAAACCTCGAAGTTTTTATTTTTTGTCTCTGGACTTTAATTCGTAATACAAACATTCTTTTCTTTCCTTTATTGTTTGCTCTATACACAGATTGAATAATTTCTGGGTTAGGCTACAGCACTTTTTCACTCCCTTATCAACCACTGCTTCCGTTTCATGCCCCTCGCCTCTAGTAACTGCCATCAGGTTTTTATAAAACTTTTAAATCGTCTTTCGCTCCGTGTATTTTACCCCTGCCGCCTTTAGAATTTGAAAGAAAGTATTCTAGTCAACATTGTAAAAAGCGTTCTCTAAATCTACAAATGCTATACACTTAGATTAGCTCTTCCTTAACCTGTCTTCTGTGGGAAGTAGTAATCACTATTGCCTTGCTTGTTCCTACACTTCTCTGGAATCCAAACTGATCTTCCCCGAGGTCAGCTCTTACCAATTTTTCCATTCTTCTGTATAAAATTTGTGTTAGTAATTTGCAACCGTCAGTTATTAAACTGATAATTCCGTAATTTTCACACCTGTCAGCACAAGCTTTCTTTGGAATTGGAATTATTATATTCTTCTTGAAGTATGAAGGTATTTCGCCTGTCTCTTACATCTTTCTTACGAGATGGAAGAGTTTTGTCATGGCTGGCTGTCCCAAGGCTATCAGTAATGTTAACGGAACGTAATATATTCCCACTGACTTGTTTCGACTTACGTCTTTCAGCGCCCTGTCAGGTTCTTCAAGCAGTATCCTATCTCCTATCTTATCTTCATCTACGTCTTCTTTTATTTCCATAATACTGCCCCAACTACATCTCCCTTGTATAGGCTCTCTATTACTCCCTCCACCTTTCTGATTTGCCTTCTTTGCTTAGGACTGGTTTACCATCTGGGTTCTTTTCTCCAAAGGTCTCATTAATCTTCCTGTAGAAGGTATCTATCTTTCCATTATTGATATATGCGTCTAAATCCTTACATTTATCTTCTTTCATGTTTATTCATTTTATTCTTATCATCAATCTCATTTCTTAGGCGTTTGCATTCCATTTCTCCTGCTTCATTGACTACATTTTTGTGTTTCCTCCTTTCATCAGTAAAATTCAATATCTATTTTGTTACCCAGAGATTTCTACCAGCCTTCGTCTTTTTACCTACTTGATCTTCTGCTGCCTTCACTATTTCATTTCTCAAAGCACCCATTCTTCTCCTACCGTATTCGTTTCCCCCGTTCTTCTCAATAGTTCCCTAATGATCCCACTGATGCTTTCCTTAAATACCTGGAATTTTGTAGTTTCTTCAATTTTAATCTAGTTCCCCTAACCAATAAATTTTGATCAGAGTCCACATCTAGTCCTGTAAATATCATGCTATTTAAAATCTGGTTCCTGAATCTCTGTCTTATTGTGAAATCAGTCTGAAAACTTCCAGTGTCTCCGGGTCTCTTCCACATGTACAATCTTCTTTCATGATTCTTAAACCAAGTATTAGCTATGGTTAAATTATACTCTGATCAAAATTCTACCAGGCTGCTTCCTCTTTCGTTCTTTTCCCCCAGTCGATGTTCACCTACTATGACTATTGAATTTGCGTCTCCTTTAACTATCTCAATAATTTCTATTATCTCATCATACATTTCTTCAATCTCTTCGTCATCTGCAGAGCTAGTCGCCAATAAACTTGTACTACTGTGGTGATTGTGTGCTTCGTGTCTACCTTGGCTACAATAATGTGTTCACTATGCTCTTCATAGGAGCTTATCCGCCTTCTTATTCGCTTACTCATTATTAAACCTACTCATGCATTAAGTCTATTTGATTTTCTATTTATACTCCTGTATTCATCTGACGATAAGTCCTGTTCCTCTTGCCACCGAAATTAACTAACTCCCACTATATCTAGCGTTAACCTATCCATTACATATTTTAAATTTACTAACCTACCCGCCCGATTAAGGGATCTGACATTCCACACTCTCGATCCATAGAACGCCAGTTTAGTTTTCTCTGATCACGATATCCTCCTCAACAGTCCCCGCTTGGAGATCCAAATGGAGGACTATTTTACCTCCAGAACATTTTACCCAAGAGGATGCCATCACTTAATTGTACAGTAGAGCTGCATGCCCTTGGGAAAAATTATGGCTGTAGTTTCCCCTTGCTTTCATCCATTGCAGTACCACCACAGCAAGGCAATTTTGGTTGATGTTACAAGGCCAGATAAGTCAATCATCAAGGCCGTTGCCCCTGCTACTACTGAAAAGGCTGCTGGCCCTCTTAAGGAATCTCACGTTTGTTACCCCTCCGTTGTGACTGAACATACGGTACAGCTATCTACATTGCTGAGACATGCAGCCGCTTCTCACCAACAGCAAGGTCCATGGTTTATGGGGTGGGGGTGTGGGGTGTGAGTAAATATTGTGAGTACATATAGTATTATATGTAATGACGATGGTATGGAAGGTTTTGTGAGGGATAGCAGAATCACGCGACGTGGTTTCCTACTTGCTACATACACATTCCCATAAAACTAATAATGTGAAGTCGCATAGTTCGTAGTCGTATCCAAGCCAGTGAAACTAAACGGTGGCTAGAGCATACTAAATGTCTGTAAAATGATGCCGCAGAAAGAATAAGTTCTTCTAGAGAAAACCGGAATTGGTGGTTGAATGTGGACTCGAAAAGAAAGGCTGATGAACACACAGCAGATAAAGCCGGAACACAAACAGCACCTTGTACTTGCAAGGTTACAGTTGACAAAGCGTTAAATTATTCTTATTTGTCTGAAGTAGCAGCAACGTAGTATTAACTTGTAAATATCTGCTGACAAACTGTAAGGCTGTGCTAAAAGCATTCGCAGGCCTCCCGTTTGAAGTGTTTTCTACTCAAAACTGCATTACACCTACAATGGAAGTGGTTTGTTTGACAAAGTGCTGTAAATTTTTTGTCCAAAGTGAGTTTACAGAGTGTGGTGTGCGTACTGTAAGACCTTCAGTACACACACCATCAGATTATTTGACTTGTCGCTCTAACAAAGTAGGCGAGTGTCAGCAATATGTCTCGTGGTCTTATTGTGGCGTGTTTATCTTCTGCCGTTAGGTGAGACGATAGAAATGCCACTTGCACGCTTAGAGTATCAGATTGATGGTGACCAACTTTAAACAGAACTTGATTAATTTTCACACACAGTTATTAAAATAATAAAAATCATAAACCTTACTTGATTCTGGACGCTATTTACAATTGACAATCTGAAGTTCCTTTGGTCTTGGTACGTTAATCTTATTCTCACACATCTCTGATACTTGACAAAGTGTCTATACATTTATCTTCATGGCTATGTACAGGAATATGGTAATCTTATTAGGCGCAGACTGAAACTTGACTATAGACTGGTACAGACAAATGCAGACTAACGCAGACTAATGCAGACTGACTAATCAGAGGTCTGTACACTTCTCATAATATCTCGTGCATTCAGGTATCACTGCGCGAGTGTGATCCGTGAGGAGAAAATGTTCTACGTTAGCAGCAATCTCATTGGCTGCGTGACATATTAATACGCGGATCGGCGGAAGCAGAATTTGGTCCGTGTCTAAGACAGCGCCATCTCGTAGTGCGGAAACGGATGAGCGCTGCACCTTCGCTGTTGTGCTTAGTGGTGCGCACTCTAGTGGGAAAGTTGTGTACGCGCTGACCACGTGGAACTATGTACACAACACAGAGTTTCAGTGGTGATGGAGAAGGGTAAATGAATCGGTTGGAGGTGATATACCCTAGTCCAAAAATGTCTGAGTCATTTGCGAAAATCGTTCTAATATCACTGACAATGGAATACGTGTACCGGTACTGTTGTTGCAACGATTTTGGAGTAGGCAACTTTTAGAAATGGTTGTATCGTCCTAAACAAGGAAAAAAGTCTAATTTAGTAAACAAGAGCTTCAAAATGCGAAGTTAGTGAAGGTGCACAATTATTACTTCTGACTGAAACTTAAAGCTAGTTCCAATATGGATTTGTAGTTTTTTAATTATACAGGATATTTTAATAAATAAATCAAAACTTTGTGACTGAACAGTGGAATTCTAATCTGTAATGTGTGCCTGTGATATGGAAGGACAAATTTTTTAAGTGTGGATCGATAAGTAAGCCAACTGGAGTGGCAGCTAGTACTTCTTCCACAAAACAGGCTTTTAGTGTTGCAGATGCTGCATCACTGACTTTGGCCACATCAAGCTAAAACGACTTTTTCGTGAATAACTTGATGATTGCCGATTTAACCCATTCGTCAGTATATTATAATGTGACTAAGGTGATTCTAAATTAAATTACTGAAATAATTGCTCTTAATACGTTCAGAGGCAGCCCTGGACTTCACCAAGTCATCTGCTCGCCAGTTCTACTATCAACCTCGGACTCTAGTATGCTTGAGAAGATCAAAACTACTAAGTAGAAAATGTCATGCAATGTGTTCTGCTTTCGGTGATAGATTATTTTTGCTTTATACGTTGTAGTATCTCACATGTCTGTCACAGTATTTATAGTTTTGAAATTAGTTTTAATGGTTTCCTACATATCATTAAGAGGAGGAGGTATACTTGGAAAAGGCTGGCAAATCGGGGAATATTTTAGTGAGATTACATCATTGTCAGCTAGAGATTCCGAAATCACATACTGGACTGTATGGCGTACCCAAGAGCAGATATAGACTCAGAACGCCATTCAGTGAAGATGAAGAATAGAGTGAAGTTTAAGGGGCTAGTCAGGAAGAATAAATTTGCATAGAAGTGGGATACATAAGTACTAAGTAATTGAGAGATACGGTTGAAGATCTCTGAGGCTATAGATACTGTGATAATGAATAGCTCGGTAGCCATTTCAGGTGAAGAGGAATGGGCATATATAAGAAGGAAAACCACAGGAGCAGGAAAGAAAACCATAGGTGCAAGGTACTGTGAAAAAACTATGCGTAACAGAAGAATTACGCCAATTGATGGACGAAATAAGGAAGCACAAAAATGTTCAGGGAAATTCTGTAGTACAGAAATTCAAGTCAGTTAGGAATGAAATAAATAGAAGGTGCAGGGATATAAAAAAGTCAAAATAACTTTTTGTGAAATTAAAAGCAAGAGCGGTAACATTAAGTGTGCAGTGGGAATTCTGCTGTTAAATGCATAGGAGAGAGCAGATATTTGGAAAGAGTGAAATGAAGTCCTCTATGAAGGGTGGGGCGGGGGGGGACTTGCCTGACGATGTTGTGGAGGGAGAAACAGAAGTCAACAGGGAAGAGACTGGTGATCCAGTATTAGTCAGAATTTAAAAGAGCTTGAACGACTTAAGATCAAGTAAGGGTAAAACAGTTGATAACATTCCATCCGATTTTGTAAAATCTTCGAGGGAAAAAGAAAAAAAAAATTCATGGTGGCGTGTAAAATATATGAGACTCGCAACGTATCAGACTTTTTGAAAACCATCATGCACACAATTCCGAAGATAGGAAGAGCCGATAAGTGCGTGAATTGTCGCACAGTCAGCCAGCGTAACAGCGCATGCGTCCAAGTTCCTTCAAGAATAATATACAGAAAATTGGAGGAGAAACTTGAGGATGTGTTAGATGACGATCAGTTTGGCTTTAGGAAAAGTAAAGGCACTAAAGAAGCAATTCTGACGTTGAGTTTGATAACGGAAGCAAATCTAAAGAAAAATCAAGACATATTCTGAGGATTTCTCGACTTGGAAAAGAGTTCGACAATGTAAAAAGGTTCATGATTTAGGAAATTCTGAGAAAAATACGGATAAGCTACAGGGAAAGACAGGTTATATACAATACGTACAAGAACCAAGACGGAACAACAAGCCTGGAAGACCAAGAACGAAGTGCTCGAATTAAAGAGCGTGTAGGATAGCGATTTAGTCATCTGCCTCTACTGTCAGGTCTGTATATCGAAGAAGCTTGGCAGAAACATAAGGAAGGTTCAAGAGTGGGATAAAAATTCAAGGTGAAAGGATATCGATAAGGTTCACTGATGGCATTGATATTCCCAGTGAAACTGAAGAAGTAGAACAGGAGGTACAGGAGGTGTTGAATGGAATGAAGATTTAGTGAGTACAGTACGTAGACTGAGAGTGAATCAAAGAGAGTCGAGAGTAAAGAGAATTAGCAGAAATGAAAACGGCCAGAAACTTATCAGAAATGGGAGTTAAGAGGTAGACGAAGATAAGGATCTGTTACCTAGACATCAAGATAACCCACAATGGACGGAGAACGGACATAAAAAAGCTGAGTAACACTGGCAAAGAGATCATTTCTCGTCAAGATGAGCTTACTAGTGTCGAACGCAAGCGTTAATTTGAGGAAGAAATATTTGGCAATGTATGTTTGGAGCACTGAATTGTATGGTAGTGGGACATGGACGGTGGGAAAACCGGAACAGAAGAGAATCGAAGCGTTTGAGATGTGGTGCTACAGAAGAACGTTGAAAATCAGGTTGACTGATAAGACAAGTAATGAAGTTTTCTGCCGAAACGGCAAGGTAAGGAATATATGGAAACATTGACAAAAAGAAGGAACAAGGTGCTAGGACATATGTTAAGGTGTGACCGAATAACGTCTCATCAAATCTGTTTAAAGAGTTTATATATATATATATATATATATATATATATATATAATGTTATATGCTCATAATCTTGGTACCTGAGTGTTACCTTAAGCTGTCGTGGTAGTCGGAATGTCGCTTGTAGCTTAGATAAATAACGGAGAAATTTCGCAGTCAAGTTTTCGTTTTCTAATATGAAACTGCCCCACCATCAGAAGAATGTACTTGTGCATAGTTAAGTTATTGGAGAGATTTGATATTACTTGATGAGAAAACAATTCTGCTACTCGAGAGTAATTTCAGGTTCATTCAGAGTGTGGGTGACAAACAGGAATCTTTTTGCAACGAAATATGAGAGGAGAACGGTGTGAAACGATAGTTAATCTTCACTTATGGAGATAGATTGTGACCGAGCAGTGTGTACCATCTTATGTTTATATGGGAACTCAAAACTTTCATGACAGTTTTATTTTGTGAACAATGTCGTAAGCTTTCAGAATGAGATTTTCACTCTGCAGCGGAGTGTGCGCTGATATGAAACTTCCTGGCAGATTAAAACTGTGTGACCGACCGAGACTCGAACTCGGGACCTTTCCTTTCACTGGCAGGTGCTCTACCACCTGAGCTACCGAAGCACGACTCACGGCCCCTCCTCAGGGCTTTACTTCTGCCAGTACCTCGCCTCCTACCTTCCAAACATTACAGAAGCTCTCCTGCGAACCTTGCAGAACAAGCACTCCTGAAAAGAAGGATATTACAGAGTCATGGGGATAGCCACAGCCTGGGGGATGTTTTCAGAATGAGATTTTCACTCTCATGTCGTTCAAATCTCGGTCCGGCACACAGTTTTAATCTGCCAGGAAGTTTCAATGTCGTAAGTTTTGTTTGACTCCCTTGAGACATTTCCTGAAACGTCAGGTTAGTCAGCATAAGAACCAGATTCGATATTTATCTCATAGTTGGAAAACATGTCTCTACTGCTCCTCTTCTCTTCCTCACTCTCCCTCCCTCCCTCCCTCCCCCCTTCTCTCTCTCTCTCTCTCTCTCTCTCTCTCTCTCTCTCTCTCTCTCTCTCTCTCTCTCTCTCTCTCTCTCCCCATCTACGCACATTTCTACAGTTTGAAGATTGTGTGTATTTTTTTTTTCTGATTGGGGCTACAAGAAAATGATTCCATAATTAAAAGATGGACTCATTATGAGAGCGGTGAAGCCACGGCGTTTCGTGTGTTCTCAGAGCAGTGCGAGTCGCCGTGTGTGCGGGTGGCGGAGTGTGGCTGGCTAGTGGAGCTGCTGCATCACGAAAGGCGCCCCGCAGACGTCGCAGAGTTGATGCGGGGCCTCGTCTGCGGCAGGACGGATGGCCACTTGATCCACGTGTGCTGTGGGTCGCCACCGAGGCAGCTGCAGCTACACGCAGAACCCAAGCCGCAGCCACAGCCAGAGCAACAGGCGCAGCCAGAGCAACAGGCGCAGCCAGAGGAGCAGCCGAAGACAGACCAAGGACAGCAGCCAAAGGCAGCTGGGCCACACGCAGAACCCAAGCCGCAGCCACAGCCAGAGCAACAGGCGCAGCCAGAGGAGCAGCCGCAGACAGGCCAAGGACAGCAGCCAAAGGCAGCTGGGCCACACGCAGAACCCAAGCCGCAGCCACAGCCAGAGCAACAGGCGCAGCCAGAGGAGCAGCCGCAGACAGGCCAAGGACAGCAGCCAAAGCCAGCTGGGCCACACGCAGAACCCAAGCCGCAGCCACAGCCAGAGCAACAGGCGCAGCCAGAGGAGCAGCCGCAGGCAGGCCAAGGACAGCAGCCAAAGCCAGCTGCGCCCATCAGGCCACAGGACCTGCTGCAGCACCCCAACCTGCGGCTCCTGCCCATGTGAGTGGAGCCGTCTCTTTCCCATGTCTGCTCTTGCTTTCCTCCAAATAGCCAGTTATTATTGGATACAACACGAATCATACCACCGTCGACCAAATTTCATACGTTTTTCAGCCATACTTTCTGTGTGCTTTCATTTAATTGACCTAGAGCGTCTGGTGGATCATTAGAGAAGTAGTGTACATACGATTTATTTTGTCTCTTGCCACATTTACCATTGTTTCTGTGATAATACCTTCAGAATAATGAAAAAGCCTTTAATGCGATGAGTGGTTGTAATTAAACTCCCGCTATTTGAGCGACCCGCCATGAAAAACTAGTGTTCGTAGGACAATGAATCACCATGAGAACATTAGTAAGTACATGTGCAAGAGCAATCATGACTAAACCGTGGAAATTTACATATGAGAGGGTAACATTTGTCAATTGCATATTATCTTTACGTTACATGTCACAAACGTTGGCCAATGTGACGACTTTCTGCATCAAAAAGTGCCGGAAGTTACACTAGAGTTTCCATTTCACAATTTTTTCAGCACTTTTCGAGCAGTCGATCGTGAAATGTTCAGCTGTCACGACACAGCCCGTGGACAGCTAGAATATCACAGTCCAGCATTCTCAGGCATGGCAGCAGTAAATTCTGTGACCGCTTGTGGCGTTACTGGTCGTTGGCGTTTACCTAGAGCAGTTCTCAAATTGCCAGTTAATTCGAACTTCCAAATCACATTCTTCAACACCAGCGACACTCACAAGAAGCAGGACCAGTGGCTCTGTTTTTATAAAATAGTCTTATAAGTAAAGCACTGCTAATCTTGATCTGATCCTTGTTGACTGTTTGCAATTGCAGCACGCCTTAATACTTGCGTTTCATCCATACATCGCCTAATGGCAAGTCATGACTAATACCACTAAAAACATAAATCCTGCAGTGCACAATCTGGACATCATTCCAAAACAGCTGGGTACCCACTTGAGACGTGCACAATTTTGTCTCAGAAAAGGGCAAATATGATAAGGTAAAAGAGATACTGGGCACAAAATATGTAGCGAGTAAGAAACAAAGTCATGTATTGATAGAGAATGGCAAGAAATGTGGGACAGGGCACAAACACAGAGCAAAACATACCAGTTCCTTCCTAATACAAAAGAAAGAAGAAGACTGACGTATTTCCTTCTGGCCAGTTGGGATATGGCCCATATCCCAGCTAATTACTAAAAACGTGACAACTCATCACTCACACTTGTGAATGTGGAGCAATCAGCATGCCGGATCACATCATCTGGAATGTGCCATTAGGCAAGGTGGTACAGACCAGGACCGTAACGCATCTCGTGGGACAGCAGTCTATAAAATGAATGAGGAACTGTGGCATAAACTGACATCGCTTACAGGTAAAATATCAACTTACGAAATTCGATCCTGCATAGCAAAGATACAACCAAGAAGAGGTCGTACTTCACTATCACGAGCTATGTCATGGCACAGTAATCACCTACCGCAACCTTCCTCAATTAAGGGAGCCTCACAGAGGAGCGGCAAGGATTTCCCGAGACCATGCCAGTCATCTCCCAGTCTGTAGACCTGCGCAGCCTTTGTGAATCCTGAGCTGCACCTCAGCATGCAGGATCTAACCAATCACACAAATGAGATATTGGTTATGATAGCAAGTACAGTAGTGTAGTATTAGGTTGTGCAGTGAAGTGTCATGTAGTCTAGTCTTATATGGTAGTGCAGTCTTGAATTATAAATTGCAAAATGTGTGCTCCACCAATGCTGTGTAGTATAAAAGGCCAGCAGCAAGTGTCTTCTGCATTCTGGATGAAGAGATATCTGTGCACCAGGTAGTCAAACGGTGGAACGTAGACTTTTTTTTAGATACTATTATATTCTCTTTCAATGCAGACTTTCTATGTAGATTTATCCTCCTTGAACAGCGTAGTATTTAGTTATTACTAACACATTTGAAATTATGTTAAAATATTGTGTGTTTTATTCATGTGAAACATTCTGTCTGTTCTTTTATACAGATAAGACTAAAACAAAATAAATACCCATTTGGTAAATGAAGTAGCGAAAGTTTAATTGTAACCACCCTGCAGAATCACCAAAACGTAAAACAGAAAGTGATGAAACAACCTTGAGATGGGAAAGTATTATGTTTATTTGTATGTGAAGCTCTGTGGGTAGATGTGAGCCCGACCTACCTGATCATGGAATGAGTCAGTACATAGTTTGCCGAATGCTGATTTGACAATTTACAAACAAGAGAAGTAAAGAAATAATAAAGAAGTAAGAAAACGCGAAAAAATTGAGAATACACGATTAAATGAAGCATTACAATGAAAAGCTCTCAACTACTGTGAGGAATAGCTACAGAAAGAGTATCTCACTAGGAAACCTTTAAGCATTTGCTTCAGTACGTAGGTTTATCTATCAGTTTCTGCAGTTCAGCTGGAAACCTTATGGGAACGCAAGCAGCCAACTAGAACAATGGTTTAGGAGCAGTTATCCAAGTGCATGGTTTTCTCCGTCTACTGTCCACTGAATGGACTGCACGTTCTTCTAAATAAGCCATTATTATCAACAAAGAGTCTGTTAATGGAATATATGTACATAGATGACGATGCTAGATGTCCCAGACACCTCAACAACGGCCTACACAGAGTTCGCAACCTGACACAACAGGTCATGTGGCCCCCCTTTTCTGGGCGAAGAATGTTGCTGGTGAGTTCGCAGAGCTGCCAGTTAACACACTTGCGGAAGCAGCTCAGAACAGTTTCGCTTTGGGGACCTTCAATTGCATTCAGTGAACGCATACATGACGTGCATATCGGCCAACTCTTTATGATTGTAACTGCTCATACTGCTGTGCACTGTAGTTACGTAAAACTAACGCTGCCTGAAATAGTGGCCCAAGACATTGCTGAACGTAAGTTTCAGGGCACAGTAATGTGATTATTACTGTGTCAGCAAGAAACACCTTGAGTGAATGGAAAATAATTGTTTCCAAATAAGTCACGTTTAAAAAAGTTTAAAAGAAGTCTGCGATTTGCGTAACAAAAGCGGAACATGGATACCAGCCTAGTATTCACCTATTGGGATGTGAGAAGCCACCTAAAAACTACAACCAGACTGGTGACCGCTTTGACCCTACTCGTTAATCCACTGAGCGGTTTCAGAGTGTGGCTGGCATATCTTCCAGCCTGCAAGTAGCACTTTTACATGCATGTCTATCCAGCTCTTTGATTAGTAGTAAACAATATCTAAATCTTCGAATGATTTCCTCTATTCTCACCATCAGAAGCGCATACTGAGAGTAGACGTACCCAACACGCGTATACCGACAAAGTTTCTGTCAGAGGCGAATTGTGGCCGTGTGGGATCTGGCAGACCTGACACTTCATGTCAGCTGAGCCATGGCTTCAGCAGTTCTGGACTACAATTGCACTCCACCGCCATGGTAGAGAAGGGTAGGCGGTGGCTGCTCAGCCCACTTACACTCGGAGCCACTTTATGACGGGTGCTGCACCCGCGCCTTCCAGTCGCGGTGCCAGCACTATCATTCGTGCTTTGGTACAAAGAGACACCTCCTATTTGGCACTGTGCCTCTGTTTCTTGCTGTATTATTCGTAGTGAGTCTTTATACACTTCGAAAAATGCAAGTTAAGCAAATCCTCTGTTTCTTGTGATAATTTGTTTGCTACTATTTTCTGCTTCTGTCAAGCTTTCCTGCGATGGTATTGCTGCACCACTCTGTAGCCTACCCCTCCTTACTGTTGTGCAAAAACTCGCAGACAAACATGTTGCACATACCTTCCAATTTATTTGCAGTGGAATGCAGATACAAAGATAAATGAGAGGAACGAGGGAGGGTATGAAATCAAACAAAATACAATTGCTCTATAACGAGCAACCAAAGAGTACGTACCCGTTACGTCACATTACTGAGAAAATACACCAGAACAATATATGAAATTTTGTCTGAGGAGAGCTGAAGAACGTTTATCGCCACCGTCAAAACTTGTACACGTTCTTCGTTCATCAGAAACCATTTTCTCAACACGATTTTGACCCTAGTAAATCTCCATGTATAGGCACATGTGTAACACAGGTTAAAGTAAACCTGCGTAATCAGAGCAGCTTACAAGAGAGCGATTTTCTTCGAAGGTAACAGGACAGTGAATTTGATGTACACTCTGCAGGCTACCAAAATGTACTTTTTAAACTTACCCCATGCATTCGACAAGGAATAACATGTATTGTCACAAAAATCATCATTACTTACATTTGACAGGAAGATACTTTTCCATTCTTGTGCTGACGTACTCATGTATTGCAGGGGCACATGTGGACGGGACTATTCTGACCGCATCACGGATGGTGTGACTCCCATCAACAGGTACCCGTGGTTGGCACTGCTCTTATACTCGCTAGGTAAGTTCTAAGTCTTACTCTAATACAACTCATATTCACTGTTGCTAACCTATCGTGTTCCTACTTAATATAAGCAATGTGAACGATTTCTTATCTTCTGGAAACATACTTTAGCTCGATGACATGCATAGATATAATTCTCTCACTCCTTCTTTTTCTTGTGTTTTTGACCTAAATCGGCACAGTGTCGTCATACTTATTGACAGGTATGGCATGGTTAGTTTAAGCGGCTCCTGGATGCCCTTCCTACTGCTGCCACGTTATCCTTGAGACGCAATGTGTGAGTATTGGGGCAAGGGGAATTCTGGTAAACTCTGCATTGTTGCCAGATGTATCCAAGATGGCGGCTATGACGTCATCCAAGATCGCGTCACGTAGTCTTGGCAACAGTGCATGACAACAACGACATGATTCAAGATACGGAATTTGGCGGGAGGTTTGAATTTTGGCGGGAAAGTGCTGCGACCGCCTCCCCCAGAAAAATGACGGTAAGTTGAAATTCCAACGGGATAATGCATCACACCATGGTTATCTCTACTAAGCAAATAAAATGGTGAGAGGATAGCTCACTGGGCCTACCTTCACTGACCTGTCAGCTGAGCCCCACTTCCTCCTATGAACTGGCGCCAAGTTTGAATTTTGGTGGGAAAATAGGCCACTTGGGATTTTGCCGCTAATCTAAGAAAATGGTATGAAATTGAGGACATTTGTACTAACCTCAGTCGCCCGACCGCCACCTACTCCTAAGGATTTGTGGAAAAAACGATCTTGGAGATAAGTCATAATTTAAACAATTTCATGCAGGAGTGTTTGCTATGAAGTCCAGAGTGCAGCTGACTTAGTACACATCACCACCATCAGAGAGCTTTCTCATCTGTGGCATAATCCAAGATTTCAGCAAACAGCGTGGTTACCACAAGGTGCGGACTCCAACTGACTTAGTGCACAGTGCCACCACCAGAGGGTGCTACCATGACATCAGGTGATGATGCAATTACTGTTATCCAAGAAGGCATTATACAGTGTGTTCACAACGAGGTCTGGACCGAGTACACAGTACCATCAGCAGAGTGCACTGTCCTCCATTTTGTGACATAATCCAAGATGGTTGGGGGTAAATTTCGGGAAAACGATTCTTCCTGTGCTGGGTGTAAGTTTTTATTTTGCAGGTTGTCTATCCACCATGAGATCTAGACTCCAACTGACCTAGTACACAGTACTTCCACCAGATGGTGCTGTCATCTCTCCTGTGATGTAATCCAAGATGGTGGTCTGTAGGGGGAAAAGGGCACCAAACTGACTCAGCCTGCGCTGGGCTGCTGTATTGCGGAAGGAAGGACTGCATGCTATTTATTCTGGAAAATTTTATTTAGGGATGGAGTATGTTTATCATACTGATACAAAACACTAGGCCTCAAGGGCTCGGTGCCATGTCACACAGCCCACACACCTGTAAACTAAATAACGCTCTCAATACACTCAAACAACTCCTAAATTAACCAAATAATTTCAGTACACACTGGCAAACTCATCCTAAATAATGCATCACAGTAACATGTAAACATGCTCAGTACTCGTAAACTGTCCAAGTTATGCATAACACAACCTACAGACCAGTTCGCATAATAATTCAATCAACACACGCAAGCACACTCCGAAGGAGGACGTATGTCATGCGCTTGAAATATATTTCTCGCAAAGGAATACTAACAACGCTACATGCCATTCGTCTGATAGGTCGGAAACTCAGCTGACCTAACATTATTTGCCCATTTTAAGTGCAGAACGTTGTAGTCTTAGGACTGCATGTGTTTATGTCCTCTCTTAGCAATATCTTCCAGGTACCGATCGTAGACTCTAGAACAGTACTTCAGAGTTGATAGCTTGGTTGATTTACATAAAAATGCGTCGAACTCCATCCATCTGGAGTTCAATTGCCTATAAAAATCATTATTTCTTGTTCTTATTAACTGTCTGCTATTACACCATGGCACTTTGAAATGTGTTACTATACATCGATAAGGAGTGCTAAGCTCCTCGACATGGATGCATCTCGAGATGTGTGAGAACTTGGATAGCTCCATTCATTCATGAAAGGTGGAGTGTAGCGGTCTTTTTATGGTCGGTTGCAGATTAATTCGCTAACGGTGTTGCATGGCAGGTTGGTCAATGACAGTGTGAGGAGGGTCTTTCACTCACTGATTTGACCCTAAGAGAGCGAGAATGCTCTGTGACTCCCATACACAGAGAGATAGATCGTAAATTAAACACTACGCTCGAGGTGATAGAAATATTCTGGTATACTTTGATGATTTATGTGTTCGAGAATTAACTCTGAATGGATGTACTGCACAGTCATCTATCCATGTTCGCACTGATACTCAAGAAGTGGAGAAGAGGTGGTTTAGCTGTGATACTGAAATGGGGGAAACATGCTGTCACATCACTGGCCAGTGTTGAAGTTACAGTAAAACTGTTCACACTGTCAACTGTGGTGCTTATTATTGGAGTACATTGATGGTGTCTTTCCCATCCCATCTGTACACTGGTTACTACATAATGATTAACTGATATTGACTGAGTTGGGGAAAAGTTTTGGTGGATGGACAGCAATTTCTGGGGTGGAGAGCACCGGAACACTGAGCGTGTACATGAGAGCAGTATGAGGACTCAGTCGAAAGGGAATGCAGAGTCATCAGCTATTCCGTCAGCGTGAGAAACAAGTCTAAATGTAGAGCTCGTGAATCATCTTCGGACCGTAGTTTGGAGACCTACGCCAATGCGGTAAAACTCTTCCAGTTTGCTTATATTGTAATTGTCTTTTATTTAAAATCAACCAATGTGTGGCGTGTTTTGCTACCCTCCATAAGTATATGATTTACGCCATGCAACGTCTAGTTTCCTGCGAAAATTTGTGGCTCAGAACTTCTTAACGTCAGTTTAGAACCTGACACTGGCCTCCAAGTTGTGATAGAAAAACAAAATGTTTGGCATTGTACAAAGTGTATTAGAAAACAGTGTTTGAACCAGGCTTGGCGTGGGCACCTCTTGTGACTTAGTATAGTCTGTGGGATACGATCATTTGCCTCGACTATAGGTGATCAAACTTTAAAGTGGCCTCTGCAGTGCCTGTATATTTAATAGGCGGCAGTAGCAGCAGCAGTTTGAGGTGTAAATTCGCTGAGAGTCGAGGTAAACGGTTAGGAATCCTTGGATGGCTGCATACTACGCTATTTTGGGAAACATTGCAGAATGTCCATCTCCACTCTGGAGGCCCATCGCAGATTTGCGTCACTGCGTCGGCATCGGTGCCTAGGTGACTTCTAAATAGGATGAGGTTTTATAGTTTGTAATTTATCTATGTTTGAGGTAGAGAATAAAGATGATAGCATGTTTGGCTGATTGATTTGAATGTACGCGGATCTGTAGTACTTGTATCTGGTTTGGGGACGTACCACATTGTTCGTATTTCTGCCAAATGGTCGAAACATACTCCTGTTGCCCTAACTCAGGTCGTCCTGTTTCTGCACGGGTTGCAGAAGGTGGTGGATATGTCTTTCTTCTACTTCTGCTCAATTCAGACTTAAATTGGAACGATCACATGCGCGAAGCTGTAGAAATGGAAGAAGTTGCAAGATGCATACGGGATGACTAAAACCATGTTGGAATTTTACTGTAGCAGCTAGGTCCAGGAAAGGTGACTCGTTTCGAGATATGGGAGTGCCAGAAACATGATTCACTTGTGGGCGTGATCTGATGCAGGTATGTGCTTGAATGGAGAGACATGATTCCAAATCAATGACATCATTTCTATTGGATAGCGTAACACTAGAGATCTGAGAAGCTAGTGTACATTTTTCTTCTTATGACCTCAATCGGCACGTAATCTACTACTACTGTTTGTGTTCCTTCTCAATCAGTCATCGCCTATAACTCAGTGGATATATCGCAGAACCTCTGATATGGTATCGAGACAGAATGCGTTACAAATACTATAGAATTATCGGCTTGAGGGAGTGGCAAATACCACTTACATACCACGTTCCTCAGCTGAACAACTTTCAAAATGTGGTACTTTTATCACAAGGTTGCATCGTGGTCTGGTAATACGCATTTCTATGATCACCGTCACGGTATTCGTCCAGAAAAAAAACACCTCTTTCAGAGGTAATGTCGTACCTCAATTCGTGAATTGGGTATAGCTTTTAACATGGATACTTGTGTGCCCCTATAGAACCAAGACCGCTTGTGACAGTAACATGCAGTAGTCGCTGCGATCGGTTTGTTCTTTAACATCTCACTGATTACGTCTCTCTTTCTAGGACATGGTGGCAGGACTTGCAAGAAAAACCTAAGAGTCATGCACACCCATCGTTGATTTTCAGTCAGTATTATTTCGTATCGCAGGCAATCAGTTATTGACGAAGTATTATACTTAGTAGTAGTAGGGAATATGTGATATGTTCGCATTTGAGCATCAGGCTTTATAAAATATGTGTTTGTGGAAAGGAAATGACTATGTCCAGTCGTACGGAGGGTATGGGTTTGACTTGGAAGGGAAGAGTATGTCAAGTCAGTAGAAAGGTAGTGATATTTCTATTTCCAGAGCCACTGCTGACAGCAGAGAGTATTTCCGATAATTCGCTCATTGTCGAATGCCGTTCAATTGAGAAAGCGATCGTGACATTTAATTGTAAGTATAATGATAAAGGATATATGTGACTGGTTTTCTACAATGATTCCATGTATGCATATCGTGTGGTGGGAATGATTTACGTTCCCCGTTAACGGCAGCATCCGTCTGAATGCAGAGGCCTGTTGGACTGTAGGAATGTGTGAGTTAACTCTGACGTCCTGCAGACAACCGAATAGCGAACTAATACTTAGCATGTGTTGGGCGGCTTTTGTGATCAAGTGGAAAGTTGAGAAGATTGTGTATGGAGGTGCGTTTGCGCTGGACTATTATTCCCTCCCATGTAAATTGTTTGGTTGACTGCTTCTGCACATTTCGCGCTTTTATTTAGTTGAGGGAAGATCGAATGTGGTGTGTACATCTAGCATGTCGAAGACACGTTTGCCTGTTCTCTAGACATGGGAAAGACCTTAGTTGGCTTCTAAATTATAGGGATGATTTTGCATCTGTTACATCACCGACAACGGTATTCGAGAGTGGAAATAAGTTTCCACTATTTCTTTGTAGTTACTCAGTGGTTTACAGCACACTGCACCTCGCAAAAGTTTGGGGGTTTGTAGAGAAATAATTTCCAGTTTGTATCTTGGGAATTATGTGTGCTAGCGATCGGTAGGATGCTGCCTAGTGCTTGATATCGAGAAGTACCGCGAAACTGTTATAATATTATCGCGAACCATGCGAAAACACGTGTGTTCTTGTAATCCCCGAGTCTGGAGATGTGTGTAGAAAGGCGAGCAAGCAAGGAATCAGAAACATTAACGAGTCTGTGCCGAGGGGGAACGATTCCGAATTTGTAGAACAGTTCTGAAGTGCCATGGGTATCTGTCGGGTGTAGATGCCCAAGTGCTGAGAGGAGTATATATACGATACTGTCCGCCTTCACGGTATATGTACAAATGATGTAAAAGAGACGATTTTGTGTGGTGGAGGATGTGAATTGCAAGTTTATTACATCGACATGGTAGGTGGTGATATATTGTCGGGTTTGAGATCGGTTTCACACTCTAATATTCAACCTTCTGTTCTTGGTGGGACACCAGTGTAAATGAGTAAGAGTCTTCCTGTATTTGACGATATCCATGGCACTTTGCGAGGTTTAGTTGTCGGTGAAATATTGATCTGTGCAAAATAGTTTATTGCAGCTGAAAGTCTCGTCTGTAGAAAGAAAGGAAAGGCTGACGATGCTTCTCTAGGACTGGGGACCATCATGACATATAGCTGGTGTGAGTGTATGCATACCATAATTTTTTTGGTTGCTGTACAGATATAAAAGGTAACTGCACTGTTTGTGTATATATTTGAATGGTAAAGTTACTGTGGCTTACATTGTGTAAAATGTGTATATATTGCATTGTAAAGTTACTATCGTTTGTTATGGCATGACTAGAGAGGATGACTGTGTGTCCGATCATGAGGGATGTATAGATGCAGCACATAGATGACCGTGAGGATATGAAAAATAATTTCAAGTGTAAAATTATATGTGCCATAGATACTGAAATTCGTTCCAGAAGTACAGTTGTCAATACGAAACATTACCTGTACAGTGATCAGTGTCACAGTGTAGCAGCAATAGTAATATTTAATTGTAGTTACACTGGTAAATATCTTCGTAGCTTCCAATATTCTTGTACGTCTTGTATGTATTTGATGATCTGTAGACAAGTTTGCGGGTTTAACTGTTGATGCAATTTAGCGACCTGTGCAAAATAATTTTATCTCTGAAGAAAAGGTGGATTGTGGTTCAATACCGGCGGCGTCAGTAATTCAGTGCGTAAATTCGATAAGAGCCAATCATAAAGCTCGATTCACTCACATCCTTTGTTCTGGGATATAGGAGCCTCTACATAGCGGTGAGATCATTTGCGTATGTTGAGAGCAGAAAAGCTATCTTGTTAGGTCCTCGAGGAAGTCTGTATTCGGCGTTATTTTCGTAAACAGGTTCTGTCAGGGTAAGAAGTTTCGTGCATACAAGCTGAGACTTCAAGAAAGCGAGTGTTAACTATTTCTGGTACACTATACTCTCAGGGAGACGTCGACTTGGCTGTTATTTTTTACAAAGCCATGTGATGTAAGAATAATATTGACAACATTTTAGATGGCGAGTTGCCTTGCAGACATTTAACGGCGAGGTGAGGTGTGAACCAGCTGGGGCAGGTATGCATAAGTGAGTACATAACACATGGACCATCACAAACGCTAGTGGGTAGCAGCCTGTGCTATTCTGTCATTAGCAGTAAAGACAAGTGCTGCCTTAAGGTGTCTCGAGTATGAAGCAGACGTGTATGCACCTTGCAGTTCTGCGTCGTCGGTAGAACCATGTTTTTATACTTGGAAATAGAGAGAAGTATCCCCTGCGTCTGGCAGCGACTCGCTGCTGAGCACGCCCCCTGGAGCATCTGGGCGCCCACCCTACCACGTCAGCTGCATCGACCAGATGCGCACACAGCCCAACTTGGAGTGTCTGTGCTCTGTATATAAGTCTTCACTCCCATCTGATCTCGTCATCATCAGCATCTAGCTGAGGTCTAATGTTTTGTATCAGCGTGATAAATGTACTCCATCCCTAAATAAAATGTTCCAGAATAAATAACGTGCAGTCCTTCCCTACACTATACAGCAGCCCAACACAGGCTGAGACATTTTGGCTCTATTTTCCCCCTACAGACCACCATCTTGGATTACATCACAGGAGGGCTGACAGCACCAACTGGTGGAAGTACTGTGTACTAGGTCATTTGGAGTCTAGATCTCGTGGTGGATAGACTGCCCGCAAAATGAAGACTTGTGTCCAGAGGCGTTTTCCCTCCATTTCCTCCCACCATCTTGGATTACATCAGGAGATGGGTGACAGTACCCTCCGGTGGCAGTATTGTGTACTAGGCCAGTTGGAGTCTAGATCTCATGGAGGAGACACAGCCTGCAAAATAAAAACTTACGTCCAGCACAAAAAAAGTCATTTTCCCGGCATTTACACCCACCATTTTGGATTACGTTATGCACTCTGCTGGTGGTACTGTGTACTTGGTCCAGACCTTGTTGTAAACACACTGTTTGACGCCATCTTCAATAACGGTAATTGCGTCATCACCTGATGTCATGGTAGCACCCTCTGGTGGTGGAACTGTGTACTAAGTCAGTTGGATTCCATACCTCGTGGTGAACACTCTGTTTGCTGCCATCTTGGATTGCATTACAGATGAGAGCGCCCGCTGCTGGTGGTGATATGTACTAAGTGAGTTGGGCTCTGGACCTCATGGCGAACGCACCTGCATGAAATTGTTTAAAGAAAGACTTATCTCCAAGTCAATTTTTTCCCACGAATCCTTAGGAGGAGGTGGCGGTCGAGTGACTAAGGTTAGTAAAATGTCCTTTCTTTTACGCCATTTTCTTAGATTAGCAGCGAAACCACAAGTTGTGTATCCTCCCACCAAAATTCAAACTTAGCGCCAGTTCATAGGAGGAAGTGGCAGTCGGGTGACTTACATTAGTGGAGGTAGGCCGTTTGAGCTATGTTCCCACGATTTTCTTTGCTTAGTAGAAATAACTGTGGTGTGTTGCATTATCCCGTAGGAATTTGAACTTACTGCCATTTTTCTGGGTGAGGGGGTCATGGCACTTTCCCACAAAAATTCAAACTTCCATCCAAAGTCTGCCATCTTGAGTGATGTCATGGCCACCATCTTGGATATTGTCATGTGCTGTTGCCAAGTCTACACGACGCCATCTTGGATGACGTCATCGCCGTCATCTTGGATGAAATTGGCAACAATGCATTGTGTTCCAGAATCCCCCTTTCTCCAATACTTATTTGCACTCCACGTATCTACATGTAGTATTTATTATACATGTGAAAGTGAGCAAATCTTAAGAAATGTCTGTGTTTTGTGTAACTTAGGCGGAACTTGGGTGCCACCCTGGAATTCGCTTAGTGGAATGTGAGAAACCACCTAAACATTCTATCCAGACAGGTGAGCACACTGACTCTCGTCGTTAATCCTCTGAGTGTATTCGATCTGGGGCTGGCATGCCTCCCCGGCCAGGGAATCTGAAGCTTCATACGATTTCCTCTATTTGCGTCATCAGGAACTTATTGATGCTGGTAGCAGATGTAAATTTCTTTGCCTTTTTCATAAGGTCATCACGGCGTATTCAGCCAACTGATGCACATTAAATAAAAGAACATCGTTGAAAATAGACAACTCCTACTATAACCACTGAGGAAGTGGTCAGTAGCATCATTTATCATTCAGTCTTAACGTGACAAGGAAACGTGAGAGTTCCAACGCTATCCTACTTTAAACCTGCGGAAAGTAGAAAGCAACTATAGAATGTTGTTTACACTAGTACACAACATTTTTTTAAAACCTATAACGGTTGATGGGTTATAAACAAAACATACAAATAAAACTTTATGAAAAGTCATCCAGTCAAGAATTTGTTTTCTTTGTTGAGTACGAATTTCGGTTTAAAATCCCAACAGCTCACTGATTCATGGCAATAGTTACACATTTATACTACGTCTGTCGTAAAAGATTAATGCATGACGACATCACCAGTTATTGTGCTTCCTATCTTCAGTCAAGACCAATGTAACTTAATAACTTTCAGCGTAGGAATTTCATAATAAAGAACTGCTTTTACATCTTTGAGATGTGGCAGAACGAAACCAGAATGCACATGAAGTTCTTATAAGCAACGATTCGGTCTACATCTCAATTCACAAATAATTACTTTCCTAGAATGATAAGATTGCTGCAGCAGTCGAATTTCTCCCGCCACTCAACATGTGAACAAAGCTTCCGTTGATTTTGATATTCATGTCACTGATGTTACTTTGGCTGCTGTCACTCTCATAATCATTGCGTCGTCTCCATTTTCCCTCCCACTAAGATAATGAACTACGGTAGTACTCATCACATTTTCTGTTGCACTACAAAAAGATAATTTGTGTATGGCGTTGTGCCAACAACGAGGTAAGCAGACACAAACACAAGCTCGGATTAAGTTGGGGCGTGCTAGGAAATAGCCTGCGCTCGTTTCAGAGGAACAATACCAGCATTTGCTAAATCTGGATGGCTGGACGGGTATTTCAACCAGCATCCTTCTGAATGTGAGTTCAGGGAGCTGGCCTATGAGCAACTCCAGTCGTTTTATTTCAGTACAGCTTGGTCAGATGAAGTCCACGCTATTCGTCCACGAGACTCAAGAGGGCCATAGACACGGGTTCACAGGTAGATGCCGTGTTTCTTGACTTCCGCAAGACGTTCGATAAAGTTCCCCACAGTCGTTTAATGAACAAAGTAAGAGCATATGGACTATCAGACCAATTGTGTGATTGGATTGAGGAGTTCCTAGATAAAAAAACGCAGCATGTCATTCTCAATGGAGAGAAGTATTCCGAAGTAAGAGTGATTTCAGGTGTGCCGCAGGGGAGTGTCATAAGACCGTTGCTATTCACAATATACATAAATGACCTGGTGGATGACACCGGAAGTTCACTGAGGTTTTTTGCAGATGATGCTGTGGTGTATCGAGAGGTTGTAACAATGAAAAATTGTACTGTAATGCAGGAGGATCTTCAGCGAATTGACGCATGGTGCAGGGAATGACAATTGAATCCCAATGTAGACAAGTGTAATGTGCTGCGAATACATAGAAAGATAGAGCCCTTATCATTTAGCTACAAAATAGCAGGTCAGCAACTAGAAGCAGTTAATTCCATAAATTATTTGGGAGTACGCATTTGCAGTGATTTAAAATGGAATGATCATATAAAGTTCATCGTCGGTAAAGCAGATGCCAGACTGAGATTCATTGGAAGAATCCTAAGGAAATGCAATCCGAAAACAAAGGAAGTAGGTTACAGTACACTTGTTCGCCCACTGCTTGAATACTGCTCAGCAGTGTGGGATCCGTACCAGATAGGGTTGATAGAAGAGATAGAGCGGATCCAACGGAGAGCAGTGCTCTTCGTTACAGCATCATTTAGTGATCGCGAAAGCGTTACGGAGATGATAAACTCCAGTGGACGACTGCAGGAGAGACGCTCAGTAGCTCGGTACGGGCTTTTGTTAAAGTTTGCCGGCCGCGGTGGTCTCGCGGTTGTAGGCGCGCAGTCCGGAACCGTGACACTGCTACGGTCGCAGGTTCGAATCCTGCCTCGGGCATGGATGTGTGTGATGTCCTTAGGTTAGTTAGGTTTAAGTAGTTCTAAGTTCTAGGGGACTAATGACCACAGCTGTTGAGTCCCATAGTGCTCAGAGCCATTTGAACCTTTTGTGAAAATTTCAACATACCTTCAGCGAAGAGTCAAGCAGTAAATTGCTCCCTCCTACGTATATCTCGCGAAGAGACCATGAGGATAAAATCAGAGAGATTAGAGCCCACACAGAAGCATACCGACAATCCTTCTTTCCACGAACAATACGAGACTGGAATAAAAGGGAGAACCGATGGAGGTACTCAGAGTACGCTCCGCCACACACCGTCAGGTGGCTTGCGGAGTATGGATGTAGATGTAGATGTAGACCAGTAGCTAACCAATAAAAGTAGTTCAATCTCAGGCAGAGCAGTGTTATTGCTTCATGAACATACTTTTTTTTAGTGATACGCTTTTCGCATGAGAATGGAGCCATATTCAATGCAATGATTTTAATGAGAGAGAGTGTGAGATACAATCTTGATCCGATTTTGCTACTACGTTCTCCCAGATGGGATTAGTTGAGCTTACAGAGATCGTGAGTAATTCTGTGCACCTCTAACTGCCTTTCCCAAGCAGAGTATTTTTGTTCTCAATAGTACTAGCTGTAACCGAGCAAGTAATGAAACAATGCAACAGTAAAAAAAGAAATGTCATCAGTCTGTAGGATGGTTTGAGAACCACAGTGTTTTACTAGGGACAGTCCTATTGGAGGCAGTGTCCTGTGGCACGCGGGGTAGCCTCGAGGTCTCAGGCGCCTTGCCACGGTTCGAGCGGCTCCTCCCCTTCGGAGGTTCGAGTCGTCCTTCGGGGATGGGTGTGCGTGTTGTCCTTAGGGTAAGATAGTTTAAGTTAGATTAAGTAGCGGTTAAGCCTAGGGACTGATGACCTCAGCAGTCCCGTAGGGACTTACCACCACCACCGCAGTATCCTGTTGTCTTCCTCCAGAGCTTCGAACAGACTTGACCGACCAGGTACAGAGGAACGAAAATTCCACATGGACTCCTAAAAACGCTGAAACTCGGCATTATTTCACATTAACAAACATAGCTTGAGGTTAAAGGAAGGATAAGTGACAGATAAAACTTTTAGAACTGATTAAGGATCTAATTAGAGACTTTTGGATTCGTAATTATGAACTGGGCACTGAGCCACTTAGGACTAAAGCTAGAAGGCAAGTTTTGGTGTATAGCCATAATGAAAAATTTCAGACTTTCTGCTATACATTAATGTATATTAATTACAGTGTCAAGTCTCCCTAAGCTATCTCTAATGGTTGCATCATAAACAGCAAACTGCCATGTCCTGATTTCAGTCTCCTAATGACGTAGTTTCTAAAAGTTGTGCTTGTTTAGTGTTGTCACTGGCTGTGAGGCTGAGCACTTTCAGACGGCGGCCCCCCCGTGTTGCTGTGCGACGGCGCGCTCGTCACCAGGCGCTACGTGCTCACCGTGGCGCAGTGCATCATCCACAAGAACCTCAACCGCTACAAGCTGTGAGTACTCCTCGCTATTCTCACTCCCAGCTGTGGGGCGTCATTGGGAGTCCGTAAGCTTACCAAAGAGAGAGAAACATTTGAAGTCTTGGTGGGGTCGCAACATTAGATGTGACGATGCCGTTGACTACGTGTCGTACGAAAGTTCTTTTAGAGGCGGGGCATATGCTGAATGCCATAAGGATTCTCTGACTGCTTGAAACGCTATATGCTCTTTTAATGCTAGGGCTGGACATGACGGTTATGCAATGAAGCGATTTTCTTGTGAAGCTGCTGGAAATTTATCATTCCTATGTGAAAATCAAATCCATCAACAATCACTAACCAGTCGGGTGTAGGGTCACCGACTAGTTAGTTGAGGTTCAAGTAGCCGCCATACTTCCTCAAAAGGGCGATGAAAGCCCCTTCAGATTAATAAAACCGGCAAACTGCGAGGACGGATTTCTGACAGGAAATGGAGGAAAAAAGGTCATGTGAACATGTGACCAGAAATGCATCGTTGCCGTGGTAGACGAAGCTGACGAATTAAAGTTCAACTGACCACATACCGCGTGTTCGTCGTGTGTTGTAGACTGTGTGATTGATTCAGCATGGAATGGTCTGGTATTCATGTCGGGAACAAGCCGAGATGGTGAAGCAAATGGAAATGGAAGAGAGGTAGTACAGCTATACCAGAACGAGTACTCTCACAGACGCCAACTGCATCACACATCGTTTCAAGTCCTTTTTGGTCGTATGTGTAATCTCTGATCCTTTCAGAGAGATGAACGTGCAGGGATCGGCGAATTGTACTTACACGACATTTGGAGGACCGGGCTGTACAGTATATTGAGACGAACTGTAGTACAAGCTCCAGACAAGTTGTCAGCCATTATGGTGTAAGCCAGAGTACGATTATGTGTCCTCCATCAAAACCCCTACTATTGCATTCTATGGAGGCCAATTTGAACATCTGTTCTGACATTGATACGATGAAGCTCTGTATTGCATTCTAAGACGATTCGTTGTCATTGCACTCACCTCGCCCATTTCTGTTTATACGTTTCATTTTCCTCCATTTACAGTGAGCAATCCGTCCGTTCAATTTGTCGATTTATTAATGTTCACCCTGTATAGTCTCCTACATGCCGCTAGAGAGGGTAAAACTGTATATGCAAAAATTTTGCAGTGGCAGCCCCTTATTCTCGAATTTTCCAATGCTTTGTCTTGTGCATCAACCTGCAAGTGCCTATGGTAATAGGTTTAATAAATGGCTGGTCAATTGGAAACGCTTTAAATGCCAATTAGTGGTAAGATACACTCGAAACCAGGCTGGGTGTTCCTTTCTGTAAGATGACTAAATGTACAGTTCTTAATAAAGTTGTGCGTCAAGCCTACTAAATATTTGTAACGTCAAGGATCTCTTAAAATATGTTTATCTTCTATGAGAGGTTCTTCTCGGATTTTCAGAGTCGTTGTGATCTGCTGGTGATTGCTGTTGGAGCCTCCATCACAGCCTGTCTGGCCAGTCCAAGTGTAATTCTGAGCTGTTTTAGTCTACAGTGAGACAGTGTTGTGGCGCGCCTGGGCGTCTGACTAGTAACAGCGTGCAAACCATTTAAGCGTTGTTGCTTCGCGGCCTCCCGTCGGAGGTTCGAGTCCTCCCTCAGGCACCGGTGTGTGTGTTGTCCTTAGCGTAAGTTAGTTTAAGCTGGATCAAACAGCGTGTAAGCCCAGGGACCGAGGACCTCAGCAGTGTGGTCCCATAGCAACTTACCACAAATTCCCAAATTTTTCATCCATGGCATCGTGCAGGCGCAAGTTGAGTGTTATATGGCCCAAAAAACACAGCTGGAAACACCTACGTAGGAAACATGTATACTTATCCCATAATGCATTGTAAACTTATTTGTTGTTATTTAAGTTCTCCGAACTAGATCCATAAGAGCAGCTTCTGTCTTTTACAAAGAACTTGCTGATATATTAATCCGAAACTTGAGTGTATTTTATACCTAAATTAGTAAGTACGAGGCTTATCTCACTAGGGGTAAGATAGATACTGCCTACAGGAAAATTAAAGAGACCTTTGGCGAGAAGAGAACCACATGTATGAATATCAAGAGCTCAGATGGAAACCCAGTTCTAAGCAAAGAAGGGAAGGCGGAAAGGTGGAAGGAGTATATAGAGGGTTTATACATTGGCGATGAACTTGGGGACAATATTATGGAAATGGAAGAGGATGTAGATGAAGACGAAATGGGAGATAAGATACTGCGTGAAGAGTTTGACCGGACACTGAAAGACCTGAGTCGAAACAAGGCCCCCGGAGTAGACAACATTCCATTAGAACTACTGACAGCGTTGGGAGAGCCAGTCATGACAGAACCATTTGGTGAGTAAGATGTATGAGACAGGCGAAATACCCTCAGACTTCAGAAAGAATATAATAATTCCAATCCCAAAGAAAGCAGGTGTTGACAGATGTGAAAATTACCGAACTATCAGTTTGATAAGTCACCGCGGCAAAATACTAACACGAATTCTTTACAAACGAATGGAAAAACTGGTAGATGCGGACTTCGGGGAAGATCAGTTTGGATTCCGTAGAAATGTTGGAACACGTGAGGCAATACTAACCTTACGACTTATCTTAGAAGCTAGATTAAGAAAAGGCAAACCTACGTTTCTAGCATTTGTGGACATAGAGAAAGCTTTTGACAATGTTAACTGGAATACTCTCTTTCAAATTCTGAAAGTGGCAGGGATAAAATACAGGGAGCGTAAGGCTATTTACAATTTGTACAGAAACCAGATGGCAGTTATAAGAGTCGAGGGGCATGAAAGGGAAGCAGTGGTTGGGAAGGGAGTGAGACAGGGTTGTAGCCTCTCCCCGATGTTATTCAATCTGTATATTGAACAAGCAGTAAAGGAAACAAAATAAAAATTCGGGGTAGGTATTAAAATTCATGGATAAGAAATAAAAACTTTGAGGTTCGCCGATGACATTGTAATTCTGTCAGAGACAGCAAAGGACTTGGAAGAGCAGTTGAACGGAATGGACAATGTCTTGAAAGGAGGATATAAGATGAACATCAACAAAAGCAAAACGAGGATAATGGAATGCAGCCAAGTTAAATCGGGTGATGCTGAGAGTGTTAGATTAGGAAATGAGACACTTAAAGTAGTAAAGGAGTTTTGCTATTTGGGGAGTAAAATAACTGATGATGGTCGAAGTAGAGAGGATATAAAATGTAGACTGGCAATGGCAAGGAAGAATTCTGAAGAAGAGAAATTTGTTAACATCGAGTATAGATTGAAGTGTCAGGAAGTCGTTTCTTAAAGTATTTGTATGGAGTGTAGCCTTGTATGGAAGTGAAACATGGACGATAAATAGCTTGGACAAGAAGAGAATAGAAGCTTTCGAAATTTGGTGCTACAGAAGAATGCTGAAGATTAGGTGGGTAGATCACATAACTAATGAGGAGGTATTGAATAGAATTGGGGAGAAGAGAAGTTTGTGGCACAACTTGACAAAAAGAAGGGAGCGGTTGGTAGGACATGTTTTGAGGCATCAAGGGATCACAAATTTAGCATTGGAGTGCAGCGTGTAGGGTAAAAATCGTAGAGGGAGACCAAGAGATGAATACACTAAGCAGATTCAGAAGGATGTAGGTTGGAGTAGGTACTGGGAGATGAAGAAGCTTGCACAGGATAGAGTAGCATGGAGAGCTGCATCAAACCAGTCTCGGGACTGAAGACCACAACAACAACATCATTAGAAAAAAAAACCAACTTTATGAACCAGTGGTGACACAGGTAGCTATACAGATATTCTTGAAACAGCTTCATCAGAATACCCCAAGATCTTGTTCAGTGATACCACCCTCTTAGCTAAGTGGCCAGTGGATCTGACTGCCATACAATGGGCCAGAGCTCGATTCCCAGCCGGGTAGGAGATTTTCTGCGCTAGTGGATTAGATATTGTTTAGTTCGGCTCATCATTTCGTCATCAATGACACACAAGTTGCCCATTGTGGTGCCAACTGAGAAGATTTGTAACTTAGCTGCCGAACTTCCCCATGTGAGGACTGCCGGCTAACAACGCGGACAATTATTTCATTTCACTAACAGGTTGACATGTAAATAAGACGAAAGCTTAAGAAATTCGTTTCCAGTGCGAGACACACTTTAAGGAATTCTGAAATTTTTGTGTTCCAACCCTTTAGACACACATTAGTAGTAGCTTGTAGTTTGTATCGTTTTGTAAAGAGATGTCAAATGTTCACATGTGTGTGAATTCCTAAGGGACCAAACTACTGAGGTCATATGTCCCTAGACTTACACACTACGTATCCCTCCGTTACTCGCGCGAAAATTCGTGACATCATCACTCGCGCGGATGTCTGGTGTCATCCGCAAAGCAAGCGGTCAGTTTGTACTCTTTGAGCGCTCTTATGACTGGTTTTATAATTTTTTAGTAAATATAAATATAATACATTTAATATTTGTACACAGTATAATACACTCCTGGAAATGGAAAAAAGAACACATTGACACCGGTGTGTCAGACCCACCATACTTGCTCCGGACACTGCGAGAGGGCTGTACAAGCAATGATCACACGTACGGCACAGCGGACACACCAGGAACCGCGGTGTTGGCCGTCGAATGGCGCTAGCTGCGCAGCATTTGTGCACCGCCGCCGTCAGTGTCAGCCAGTTTGCCGTGGCATACGGAGCTCCATCGCAGTCTTTAACACTGGTAGCATGCCGCGACAGCGTGGACGTGAACCGTATGTGCAGTTGACGGACTTTGAGCGAGGGCGTATAGTGGGCATGCGGGAGGTCGGGTGGACGTACCGCCGAATTGCTCAACACGTGGAGCGTGAGGTCTCCACAGTACATCGATGTTGTCGCCAGTGGTCGGCGGAAGGTGCACGTGCCCGTCGACCTGGGACAGGACCGCAGCGACTCACGGATGCACGCCAAGACCGTAGGATCCTACGCAGTGCCATAGGGGACCGCACCGCCACTTCCTAGCAAATTAGGGACACTGTTGCTCCTGGGGTATCGGCGAGGACCATTCGCAACCGTCTCCATGAAGCTGGGCTACGGTCCCGCACACCGTTAGGCCGTCTTCCGCTCACGCCCCAACATCGTGCAGCCCGCCTCCAGTGGTGTCGCGACAGGCGTGAATGGAGGGACGAATGGAGACGTGTCGTCTTCAGCGATGAGAGTCGCTTCTGCTTTGGTGCCAATGATGGTCGTATGCGTGTTTGGCGCCGTGCAGGTGAGCGCCACAATCAGGACTGCATACGACCGAGGCACACAGGGTCAACACTCGCCATAATGGTGTGGGGAACGATCTCCTACCTCTGGTGATCGTCGAGGGGACACTGAATAGTGCACGGTACCTCCAAACCGTCATCGAACCTATCGTTCTACCATTCCTAGACCGGCAAAGGAACTTGCTGTTCCAACAGGACAATGCACGTCCGCATGTATCCCGTGCCACCCAACGTGCTGTAGAAGGTGTAGTCAACTACCCTGGCCAGCAAGATCTCCGGATCTGTCCCCCATTGAGCATGTTTGGGACTGGATGAAGCGTCGTCTCAGGCGGTCTGCACGTCCAGCACGAACGCTGGTCCAACTGAGGCGCCAGGTGGAAATGGCATGGCAAGCCGTTCCACAGGACTACATCCAGCATCTCTACGATCGTCTCCATGGGAGAATAGCAGCCTGCATTGCTGCGAAAGGTGGATATACACTGTACTAGTGCCAATATTGTGCATGCTTTGTTGCCTGTGTCTATGTGCCTGTGGTTCTGTCAGTGTAATCATGTGATGTATCTGACCCCAGGAATGTGTCAATAAAGTTTCCCCTTTCTGGGACAATGAATTCACGGTGTTCTTATTTCAATTTCCAGGAGTGTATATTCTAACGCTTGAAAGAATTTGACCATTCAAAGAACAATATCTTCAGCTGAATTACTGGTATTACATGGTCCCTCTTGTTGCTTACCGACATACGGTTCTAAATTCAAAGTGTAAGCTGTTTTTACATCAACCAAAGAAAACACCTTTAACCCATACTTTCCTGGTTTGCTAGGAATATATTGCCTCAACAGAAAGTTTCCTCCAAATGCCAAATGCTGTTCGTCAGCAGTAAGAAATTCACTAGGTGACAAATATTTTTGGCAATTGTTCGTGAATAGTACTTATCTGATAGCAGCCAACGTGTCAGTGTCTCTGCGAACACCTCTACCACGGATATTATTTAACCACGGACATCTGAACAGAAACTTGAATCGGTTTTCACTTATGCATAAATAACATGATTCAAGTCCGTTTCCCTTTGAGTTATCCCACAATTTCGATATACTCTTCCTAGAAAATCTCAAAGATCCACTTAGATATAACAAACCAATGAAAGCTCTGATCTTTATCGCATCTGTTTCTTTAGCGTCCCTTTCCCTAGAGTATTTACCACGAACTTAATTGATGTATATATTAGTGCATGTTGCCGATAATGCTTCTTATCTTATCATCCAAGAACAAATTCAAAATTTCTATTTCTATCTTTTTTATACGAGCTTGATTTTTTGGTCCAGGCAAATGACTCGATCTACTTCTAACACTGGTGGATATTTATTTTTCCTCCGTTTAGTTATTTCATCTTTTTCTAAACAAATGCATCCTCTTGAATTACTTCAAAAATGGCTCTGAGCACTATGGGACTTAACTGCTCTGGTCATCAGTCCCCTAGAACTTAGAACTACTTAAACCTAACTAACCTAAGGACATCACACACATCCATGCCCGAGGCAGGACCTGTGACCGTAGAGGTCACGCGGTTCCAGACTGTAGTGCCTAGAACCGCACAGCCACTCCGGCCGGCCCTTGAATTACTTCTTCCTGTGATTCATATTCATCATTTTCTGACACTTCTTGTCCTGTTCCTGAATCATGACCGTTTTCATGAACACAATCCTCAGTCTCTGAGTCAGCGCTATCACTATGAGCATCTTCATCACTCAGCTCATTGAACCATTCCACCCATAAATTAGGATCTCTGCTAAACTCTGACCGAGGTTTTTTGCCTTTGAAATTTCTTCAGCAATTTAGAAATAAAGAGAACACTAAGCAGCAAGCAAGAAAGCAATACAGACTTGCTTTGTTTCAGATTGTGACAGCAAGGCTCACGCGGATGACAAGTGTCTTCCAAACTATAATAATGTTTCATAAACAATGTATCTTTCGTAACTGAAAGACAACAATGATTGTAGTTAACAGCCGCAGAGTTAACAGAAAGATACTGGAAATAGCGCGACCTGAATCCAGCCCTGTCAGACAAAATGGAGTGGGAAAGTCACATCGTTGGCGAGTGTCATCCGTACGAGCAACGGAGGGTTAAACTAACGTACACTAAGAACAACACACACACACACACACACACACACACACACACACACACACACACACACTCACATGCCCGAGGGAGGACTCAAACCTCCGGCGAGACGGGCCGCGAATTCCGTGACATGGCGCCTAGACCGCGAGGCCATTCCGCGCGCCTGAAGAGATGTCTACCATTTCTTACAGAACTTCGTTTAAAAATATCTTGGGGACGGAAACCAGTATAATCATCGAGCTTTGCCTATTTATGTATATATTACCAAACTAAGCAAAGAGTATTACGCGACATTTCTAAAGATATAGTAGGTTATGTAAAATTGCCTTGTGAGTAGTTCAGTTTACTCATGACTGATAATTTTTTTAACTAGAATACTATACATAACGGAAAAGAGAACTTTCAAAAGGACTGTAAGATAAAACTTTGAACATAGCTGCTAAGAGATGCAGTACTTACAAGTCACATATTAAAAAAGATCGAAGCCGGAAAGGCTACGTCATTGTCAGTTGTGAGATGGCGAGCCGCTAAGTACTGCTCGTACTGTGAACAAGGGTTGCAACAAGACTCAGTCTTTTATAATATGTGACTTGTAAGTACTGCATCTCTTCGGGTCAATACAAATTTTAATTTTATTAATGTACTATATACCTAATATGTTTTAGTACAGTTAGTCTAATTCTGAAGACGACGCTCATAGTAGCGTCGAAACCAGGTCAATTTTGACTTAATATTTGTGACCGAGGGCTTATTTGTTCCAATATAGGACTGTAAGATAGTAAGTTTGACACGAGAAGTAGTACATAAGCACCAGCGGTAACAGTAAACGAATTCCATGCTTAGTGTCCTGAGTTTTGCTATCTTCTGCTATGTCTGGTAAAAAGTATTTATCTCTGAATGATGGCAGTGGCCAATGTTTTTTTTTTTTTTTTTCATGTCAGGGTGAGTGTACGGCTGGGCGAGTGGGACCAGCGCACAGACGTGGACTGCGACGGCGACTTCTGCGTGCCTCCGGCACAGGACTTCGGAATCGAGCAGTCCATTCCGCACCCGGAGTACACCCCTAAGCTCTCCAACGACATCGCGCTGCTCAGACTCGACCGCGACGCTCCCTATTCGCGTGAGTGATTTGCTGCTGGCTGCTCGTCCTCGCAACGCCTCTGTAGTAGCACTGCCGAACAGAGGAGTGTAATGTACCGTGTCAGACTGGTACAGTGTGTCAGACATAAACGCTTCCCACAAGCCCATTGCCAGTACTAGCTGCAGAAAGAGATACACCCTGAAATGACTATCACACCAGTTGAAATTGAGACGGCTCCATTCACTGACCCCATAAACGCACGTCTGAGGCAACTCATTGTGTACAATAGTAACCAAAACAATGTGTTTTGATAATTTGAGCAAACTATTGACGATGAACCACTGTTAACACTGTAGATGGACTTAGAAGTGTAAGGAAGTCTGCATGAAACTTTGTCCAGAGAAATGTCAAGCAGTTACACGAATAAAATTTTGCTTTTTGACATGTCAGTATGTATTGCGAAATACAGAGGATGGAACAGAAATATAGAAATACCAAAAATACCCCACATTGCCACGCCCATTCGATGTAGGAAAACAGGTGGCATTCGAAATACCTTCCAGTTTACTTGGAATGGATACATACAGGTCCTGTGTGGTTTTCGAGGACTCTTACACTGTTCTTCCTGCAAAACAATATCAACGAAGCCAGAGCTGGATATAGATCACGCAACCCTCTGTCTAAACTGTATCACAAAGGCTCCATAATACCGAGAGCTGATGACTCAGGCGGCCAGGACACATGTGACGTTTCACAAAACCAGTCCTTGACGATGTGAGCTGTGTGAACAGGAGCCCTTTCGTCGTGGAACACAGCATAATTTTCGGGGAAGAAACGTGCTCCATGGGGAGGACCTAATCAGTCAGAATAATCAGATAATCCTTCGTGTTAACGCAACCTTGCAGAGTAATCATGGGACCCGTCGAACACGCATTTATCCCGGTATTTCCATATATCTGTCCCAGCCTTGCAAATTTATGGAGTTGTTTAAGTTTGGTTTTTTGTGCGTTTCCATCAAATGGGTAAGTAGGTATGCTGTACCATCCTAAAATGCTTTCTAGGCACTTTATTGCCAATCCAAATCAGTCAATGGAGGTGAAGTATTGTAAATAATTTTCTTTCTTTTACACTTTTAAAACTTTGCCGTTGATGTCCTCTGCTCAAAGCTGCCTATGAATTCAATTATCTTTGCTTATAGTGGCAAACTCGGGTTGGGAAGCCCATAATTCACCAGGTGTCAGCAGCTTTCGTTTTCACCTTATGTATTCCCTCTTTTTGATTTTCTAATGTATAAAAATTGCCAGTTATTTTTTGTATCCTGAAAACTGTTGTTATTAAACAGTATCGATAAAATTTAGAATTGTTGTATACAATAAGAATGTCTGTAGCTGGAATAGTTGCTAATAATTTTGTTAATTTAATATTCTTAGAGACACATTTCTTAAAATTCCAGCTTTCATCACACCAATCTGTTTGCCTGTGGCTCCTGAGATGAGGCAGGCGACATTCGTTGGGAAGAATCTTGTTGTGGCTGGATGGGGTGACACCAGAGACGGTAAGCGCCTCCATTTGTCAATTGCTGTGGAAAATGTATTCTCAATAAAGGCACAATATTATTGAAACTTCCTGGCAGATTAAAACTGTGTGCCGGAATGAGACTCGAACTCGGGACCTTTGCCTTTCGCGGGCAAATACTCCACCATCTGAGGTACCCAAGCACGATTCACGCCCCGTCCTCACAGCTTTACTTATGCCAGTGCTCCAGGAGAGCTTCTGTAAAGTTTGGATGGTAGGAGACGAGGTACTGGCAGTAGTAAAGTGATGAGGACGGGGCGCGAGTCGTGCTTGGGTAGCTCAGATGGTAGAGCACTTCCCCGCGAAAGGCAAAGGTCCCGAGTTTGGGTCACGGCCCGGTACGCAGTTTTAATCTGCCAGGAAGTTTCATAACAAAGCAAACTCCGCTGCAGAGTGAAAATCTAATTCTCGAAACAATATTATTGTGTAGCGTCATCTTGGTGAACCTCGACACTCTTATTTTGGGTTAGGTACTCATCTGGATCAGACATTATTTACTGACTTAAATAATAACAAAACAAAACGTACGGTATGGCGCCAATCTGAAGACTGGCAACAAATGCTCCAAATTTTAAAACGGTTCTCAACCGCTCAGAACATCTTTCTCTCTGTTTCATACACACACCATCTTTATGGGTAAATTGGACAATATAATATGAGTATATTGATAAGTCATTGTTGTCAGCATAGGGTAAATAGAAAATTATTTGTATGAGATTTCTGGTCAGGGAAGTAAAACTGGATCATCAGAATTCATGAGATTTTGAACTCCAATGGTGATGGTATTTTTAAAGCTTCTGGTTATTCAGTGATGTTCCTTTTTAATGTACTCCATTCAACTTAGTTCATGATTGATTTTATTGATCTTATTTTGACAAATGCAAGTGTGCAACCATCTTGAAATGAAATCTTATATAATGACCATCACTGTGTTTGACAAAAAAGACTTCTTGGTGGTGACACAGGGACATCTAATCTTTGATTTTTCTTGTTAAGTGTTCCACAGATATTAACAATACATGTTATAATATGAAAGGTTATTTGCTCAGAATTTTAATACATTCTTTGAACGTTGTGCATGATTACATCATAGCTCTTCACAGATAGAATAACTTTTCTAATAGATAGTATTACATCTATTTAAGAGATTATATGCTGTAAAAAGAGTTACCAAGAAGAATTAACTGCCCTTAAAGAAATTTATGTGGTGTATTTTCAGAGGATGAGGGCCAGAGCTGAATTCTGAATATGTAGAAGGCAGTGAAAACCATTTTCCCGGCTGCTGTTAGATTTAACTTCCCTTCCATAACATGAAAGGTACAAAGCGAAGTGAGAGTTTAGGTTAGTTCACAATTTACATGTGTTTCGTTAGTCAGGCACTAAATTTGGTGCTATACACGTACTCTCCATATGATTTGAATGGCTCCTACTTACACTGTTTTGCAATAAAATCCTGAAATGCCTAAATCCAATTAGATAATTCGAACCTAAATTGTCAGGCCGAGTGCGCGTTAACCAATTTGTGGACATTGCAGTTCAAGCATTTCATGACCTCACATGCAGGTTGACTGACTGTGCAAGTGATGAAATTTAATTCTTACATTTCGTGACACTGTTTTGTTATCCATCAGCATTATCTGGCTGTCGAGAAAATTGTTTTGGTTGACACACCTCTCCAAAGCAAGTAATTCTGAACCAGAACCACTACATTTTACAAGGCTGAGTGCACTCTGTTGCCTTCCTATCAGGAAAAAATCCTTTGCAGTACTACTCAGCTAACTTACGTACACTGTTTAGTAATTTCCGCGTTAGTGTAATAAATCTATTTCAACTTCCATTAATACATTATTTCTTGTTTCATATTATTGGGCACCCGCATGAACTAAGAACCTTGCTGTGGTGGGTGTCTTGTGTACCTCAGCCTAGCAAACAGCGATAACAAAAGTGCAACCACAATTAAGAGTTGCCCGCTGAGGGACCAGACAAATGTATAGATGCTGAAAATGGAGCTGCAGCATTTCCAATAGTTGCACGGACATCACTCTTGATGTTATATTGATGTTTCTTCGTAAAATCAGCCAACATGGTCTTTCTGTGCTGGTACAGTGAATGGCTGAAAGCAAGCAGAAACTGCAGCCTAAAGATTTTTTTTTGGAAGCATTCAGTTCCTCTACATGATTGAATGATAATGGCATCCACTTGGGTAATATATTCAGGAGAAAAAAAAGTCTCCTATTGGATCCCCAGGTGCGGACTACTCAGGAGGATGTAGTCATCAGGAAAAACAGAACTGGAATTCTGAGGATCGGAGCTTGGAATTATAGATCCCGTAAGCTAATAGGAAAGTAAGTTAGAAAATATGAAAAAGAAAACAGGTAAGCAGAAGTTACATAAGTTCAGTGACAGATTGGACAGGACTTAAGGTCAGGTGAGAACTGGGTCATACAAAAATTACGACAATAGAGTAAGAAAAAGAGTGGGTGAAACTGGCTGGGGTATATGTTGAAAGAGTAAGCAACCTGGTAGGATTTAGCTCAGAGCATAAATTAGTCGTTACTAACACTTGGTTTAAGAATCCTGAATGAAGATTGTATATGTGGAAGGGACCTGGAGACCTGGAAGTTTTCGGATTAATTAGAGAGAGATTTTGCAGTCACATTTTAAACTGTTCATCATTTGCAGTGACTGATGTGGTATCTGAACAATATCTATTGTTTACGAATTGGAGATTAAAACTAAAGAAATTGATAAAAGGTAGACAATTAAGGTGATGGGACCTGGATAAGTTGAAATAACCAAAGGTTGTTGAGGGTTTGAGACGGGGCATTAGGCAACGATTGACTGAAACAGGGAAAAAAATATAGTAAAAGGCGATGGAGGTAGTGAAGGCAGTAGAGTTTCAGATAGGTAAAAGACGTGACCTAGTTGAAATGCTTGGCTATCACAGGAGATATTGAATGTAAGTATCCTTGTCGAGAGTCTTGTACCATAGGAAGCAAGGGACTGGATGTTACTATGGGTGGCTGGTATCCTCTTTCTATAACACAAATGCATACGGAGGCCGTATGGGCCCATAAGGCCATGAATCTGGGGGAAGAAAAGCAGCAGAATCACGGGGCAAATGACACCGACGACTTTGGTTGTGGTGGCGGGACCTGCAATCAAGTATATAACAGAGTCAATGTGTACCTGGATCACGCCTCCTTCGCAGCGCCCACAGGTGCCATAAGCCCTGAGAAAAACAAGATCGCGCGGCGCAAAGCGATAGTTGTGGGCCACTGGCGTCGCCAGATGCTGCGGCGAGAGTAGCGAGCGGAACAGCGTCCGCTGGTGGCGCCCATACTGAAGTTCCGCCGGTGAGAGTCCGCCTCGTGGGTGGGGGCGTTAAAAGGAGAGGAAGAGCTGGAGCACTTTCTGTTCACAAAACTGTGAGAAATCGCGCGAAGTGAACTGTGGTCCATTGACCAACACTTGTGCTTCTGGTAAACCTCGTTTGTGACATAGCTATAAGTAACACACATTAATCTAAGTAGTTCGTAGCTTAAGCTTTTTGCTAAACATCGCCCTGTATGTTTTATGCAATGTCGTTACTGCTGTTCAAGAGAAAGTATTCTTCATGCATGCAAAGGGTCGCAAGAACATTTGATTAGTTCAGGACTAAATAAAAGAAAATGAACTACTAACCAGTTTCTTCCGTTTTATTATTGTATTATTAAAATCAGCAAGATATATAAATTTCCCTAAAGACTGATTCCTGCTGTCTTGGAGAACAAACTGAGGACAGGGACCCATGTCCGGAAAGTCATCTAACGATGCCATAGAGCATCCAAACCATACGGGACAACGGCTACTTCTAAACGTCCCTTTCGACGACGAAGGAGAATTCTTATGCTCTACAGTACTGTGGCGGGCGTAGGCGCGGTTGTTCCAATCTGACGACTTCAATGCTGACAGTCTCATCGTGAGGAATTCCATTAAGTAAACGTAAACTTGGTCCATAGTAGGCTGCAATGAGATGTTCATTTAATCGTGGGATAAGCTAATTTCGACTAAGCGTCACTGTCAAGCACAATTGTAATATTTATATTTCATGTCATTTTCAAATCAGTCTTAATTACAAGTACGAAGTAGCCATTTTCCCTTTATTTTAACATCGTATTCAGAAGTTTGCTCTATGTGCAACAACATGTTGTTGTACGTAGAGAGAACTTCTGAATACGATGTTAGAAGCTGTCCCTGTAGTACGGATCCTTTCGTAAAATGACGGAATATGACTATTTCTTACTTGTAATTAAGTGTGATTTGAAAAGACTTGAAACACAGATGTTACAAATGTGCTTGACAATGACGTTTAATCGAAATTAGCTAACCGCACGATTAAATAAACATCGCACTACAGCCTGCTACGGGCCATGTTTACGATTAGTAAGCTTGTGGAAGCTGTGGATCCCCACAAAGGCAAAATCTTAAGTTCCGTTTAGGTCTGTTAGGGCACAAACATACAATAGCTGCAGAATAGGTGGGACAGCGCGAGGTGTTCATCCCTGTTAGCGACATTAGACGCTCCAGGCATGGTTTCTTATCCCCGAAGCACTCCTCAAGACACCCTTTACAACCTGCCGAAGTTGGTTGGTGTCGTTTCGTTACACCCTGTCTGTATATTCGCTCCTCACATGACCACAGCAACTTTTAGAAGGATATTACAGTTTTTGATTCACGGTCCTATGTTAAATCAAGCTTTCCAATGACACAACTCAAACTGTAACACGTCCTTCGAATGCAGATTAATGTTGATAGTAGAAGAGTGTAATGACAACTAATTTCTCAGGCGTAGTATAACAGAGAGTTGCCGGAACACTAAGTGACGTCTGAACGGAGCGTTAAAGTGTGCCTCTGCATCTATACTCCGGAAACCACTGTAAAGCATATAACAAAGGTATTTTGCATTGTACCTCCAATTAACGTTTCCTCTCTCTCCATCTGTGTTGGAGCTCAGGAAGGATGACTGGCTACGTAACTCTGTGTGGTCTGTAGTTGAGCTAAACTTGCCTTTCCTGTGCAACGGTAACGGTACGTAGGAGTCTGTAGCGTATTCTCATGTTTCTCAGTTAATACGGATTCTTGAAACTACGTTAGCAAACTTTAGCGAGAGAGTTGTTTATTTTCAAGCGCCTGCCAGTTGAGGTTTTTCGGTATTCTCAATACTCACTGCCTAGGCCAAACAGACCTGTCCCGTTACGTGCTACCCTTCTTTGTATACGTCCAGTATCCTCTGTTCTATTTTCTGTGGATCCAGTTTTGTTGAACAGTAATCGAAGAAGGGTCGAGCTAGTTATTTATAACTAGTTTCTTTTGTAGACCGATTTTATTTTTCCAGTGTCCTATCAGTGAACCGATGTTGGCTATGTTTTACCTTTGACTGAACCTCTGCATTCCATTTCATGTCCCCACAAACTGTTACACCCAGTTTTAAGATGACTGGTTGTTGTTGTGACCTAATGATATTACTGTGAAGTGATATACATTTCATGCTTCCTCAGTCGCACAATTTAATTTATCTGTACATTTAAAGCAAATTGCTAATCCTTACACCAAACTGAAATCTTATTAAGAATTTGCAAGGATGTTTGAAAGGTTGTGTGACAGCACATCTGATTATTTAGTGGAAACTACACAGTACTGTTACTAGGCAGTTGCCTGTAATTGTTAAGTGCATGGCGTAGGTTATATTGTACCGTTAGTAGTCGATAGCTTTCCTGTTCCTTTCACAAATGGAGCAATGGAGAAACGACTGTCTGTGCCTTCATATGAGCCATGATTTCTCATCTTCTCTTCGCGGTCCATATTCGAAATCTAAACGGACTTCAGTAGACTAGAACAGAAGTCAGCCGCAAATGCCGGGTCTCCAAACTGTCTCAATGGTGCTTCGTGAAAGGAACATCGTCTGCCCACCAGGGATTGGTATATGAGTTCACAGAGCATGTCTGGAACTCATCTTTATCGAACCTCCTGGTAACAAATCTAGCAGAACGCTGAATTGCTTGAATGTGTTTCCTTTAATTTGACCTGATGAAGATACCAAACACCCAAGCAATACTCAAGAATAGGTCACACAAATATTGTATTCTCGGTCTCCTTTGTAGATCAGTTACGCTTTCATCTAATTTTCCCAGTAAAGCAAAGAGGGCCATTCACCATCCCTGCTACTGACGTGAGGTCCCTATTCTATTTCATACCGTTTTGCAACGCCAAGACATTTAATCGACGTAACTGCTTTAAGCAGCACACCACTGATACTACAGGTTTGTTTTTCTTACTTATCCACATTAACTCACATCCTTCCTACAATTAGAACCAGGTACAATTCGAGATACCAAATAGACATTCTGTCTCACTTTTCCTGAATCATCCGACAGACACTCGACACTTTCCCTTATGCTACAGCATTATCTGCGAACAGCCCCAGACACCTGCTCATTGTGTTATTCAGTCTGGTCCTGTCGCAATTTCCATTGGGCTCTCTTGACAGTAACCTTGTCTCTAACGAACATTCACAGCCAGGACCCTGTGCTAGGTTATATTATGTAAGTATCTGAGCCACTCACGTATCTAGGAACCAATTCTGTTTGCTTGGACGTTCTTTAATGGTGTGAGGTTGTGCACTGAATCAAATGCTTTCAGGAATTCCGGGAATATGGTATATCCCTGTTGCCCTTCAGCTACGGTTCACAGGATATTGTGTGGGAACAGGGCCAGCTGAGTTTCGCATAAGTGATTATTTAAATTCGTGTTGATTTATCAAAAGACGTTTCAGTGTCTCAAGGAAATCTCTTATATGTCCATGTTTTGGTTAAAAAGTACATGTTGGTTTACAGGTTACAACACCCCAGTGAAGCTGTATATACAGCAACCGGTGGTGGACGAGCAGACTTGCCAACAGAGGTACTCACGCTGGAACAGGCACATCATGCCATCTCACATATGCGCCGGCAGCAAGGAAGGCAACAACTCCTGCTACGGCAGAAGTGGCAGCCCACTCATGGCCTTCGAGGGCCAACCGGCCAGGGGTTTCCTCATCGGCGTTGTCTCGTTTGGCCCCATAGTGTGCAACAAAGTGGACACTCCCACTGTCTACACCCGTGTCTCGTCCTTCCTCACCTGGATACTTGACAACATTAGACCTTAACGTCACACACACGTCACACACCACACCACATCATACCATACAACACATCTTGCTGGCCTGCCGTCATGTGCATCGTTTGAGTGGATGCGTACAGAAGAGTATATCAACTCATAAGATACTAATGTTCGCCTCAGCGATATTGCAAATGAAGAGATGTTAACTCAAAGTATGATCTGCTGTCGTGCTGTTTCTCACCATTTCCTTTAAGAAATTCGTAGCTCCATTATTAAATTTCCTCTCATTGGTATCGTTATATCTAATTTCATTCTTAAACTTTTCTTTTCTGTAGATTTTTGCCTACAATACACAACATTTACAACAAATTACCACTAAAGGAAGAAAAATGAAATACATTTGCTATGTGATCTACATGTGTTGGGTGGGCTGAGATGATGATTATGACAGAGAGGTTTATCTGTAACTTTTTATGAAATCCATTGTGTGAAAAGTAAAATTTGTTAAATTTCTGATAACTCCAAAACAGGTGTTTTAGTGCCAACTCAGACGCCAGAGCTTGAAAGCAGTAATCTAGAGGAACAAGTGCTTCAATGTAAATGAATACTGTACTGCCGAAATTATTCCTGTATCACCTGGCACAACACACTATTCTATTCAGTAATACAGCTAAGTTGTCCTTGTTTCTTCTGCCTCCAGTTTCCAGTTTCAAGAATTTAATTTGATCTAGTTGTTCAGACTCAGGTTTGACATCACCAAAGACTGGATTGCTTTTATCATATTTTTGTAGCTCATGACCTCAGAAAAGGTGTTTATTTGCGATACTTTATTAATAATTTAGGCTACACCACTTTTTGGGTCCTTGCCAGAATATACATTCTCTTATTTCCTGTGATACTGTTTGGTGGTGGCATGTGTGGATGCGTTCTCAATGAGGCAAAGTAATTTTGAACGTTAAAACCATGCTGTGCTTTCAAAGAACTTTACCAACTGTAATCTACTTCGTTGCCCTTGTACATCGCGGCACTAATCCCTATCGTAATTTATACAGGGTGTTACAAAAAGGTGCGACCAAACTTTGAGGAAACATTCCTCACACACAAATAAAGAAAATATGTTATGTGGACATGTGTCCAAAAACGCTTACTTTCCATGTTAGAGCTCATTTTATTACTTCTCTTCAAATCACATTAATCATGGAATGGAAACACACAGCAACAGAACGTACCAGCGTGACTTCAAACACTTTGTTACAGGAAATGTTCAAAATGTCCTCCGTTAGCGAGGATACATGCATCCACCCTCCGTCGCATGGAATCCCTGATGTGCTGATGCAGTCCTGGAGAATGGCGTATCGAATCACAGCCGTCCACAATACGAGCAAGAAGAGTCTCTACATTTGGTACCGGGGTTGCGTAGACAAGAGTTTTCAAATGCCCCTATAAATAAAAGTCAAGAGGGTAGAGGTCAGGAGAGCGCGGAGCCCATGGAATTGGTCCGCCTCTACCAATCAATCGGTCACCGAATCTGTTGTTGGGAGGCGTACGAACACTTCGACTGAAATGTGCAGGAGATCCATCGTGCATGAACCACATGTTGTGCCGTACTTGTAAAGGCACATATTCTAGCAGCACAGGTAGAGAATCCCGTATGAAATCATGAAAACTTGCTCCATTGAGCGTAGGTGGAAGAACATGCGGCCCAATCAAGACATCACCAACAATGCCTGCCCAAACGTTCACAGAAAATCTGTGTTGATGACGTGATTGCACAATTGCGCGCGGATTCTCGTCAGCCCACACATGTTGATTGTGAAAAGTTACAATTTGATCACGTTGGAATGAAGCCTCATCCGTAAAGAGAACATTTGCACTGAAATGAGGATTGACACATTGTTGGATGAACCATTCGCAGAAGTGTACCCGTGGAGGCCAATCTTCTGCTGATAGTACCTGCACACGCTGTGCATGGTACGGAAACAACTGGTTCTCCCGTAGCACTCTCCATACAGAGACGTGGTCAACGTTACCTTGTACAGCAGCAACTTCTCTGACGCTGACATTAGGGTTATGGTCAACTGCAAGAAGAAATGCCTCGTCCATTGCAGGTGTCCTCGTCGTTCTAGGTCTTCCTCAGTCGCGAGTCATAGGCTGAAATGTTCCGTGCTCCCTAAGACGCCAATCAATTGCTTCGAACGTCTTCCTGTCGGGACACCTTCGTTCTGGACATCTGTCTCGATGCAAACGTACCGCGCCACGGCTATTTCCCCGTGCTAATCCACACATCAAATGGGCATCTACCAACTCCGCATTTGTAAACATTGCACTGACTGCAAAACCACGTTCGTGATGAACACTAACCTGTTGATGCTACGTACTGATGTGCTTGATGCTAGTACTGTAGAGCAATGAGTCACATGACAACACAAGCACCGAAGTCAACATTACCTTCCTTCAATTGGGCCAACTGGCGGTGAATCGAGGAAGTACAGTACAGACTGACAAAACTAAAATGAGCTCTAACATGGAAATTAAGCGTTTCCGGACACATGTCCAAAGAATATATTTTCTTTATTTGTGTGTGAGGAATGTTTCCTGGAAGTTTGGCCGTACCTTTTTGTAACACCCTGTATACTGTATTTTTGTTACTCATAATTCATAAGTAGTCATTTGTAAATATATCTTCTTTCACTGCTCAAGTTCATATAAAACCTCATAGTCGAAGGAATGCCTGGTAACGGCTGATTTTGACTTTATATCCCAATCCACGTAAAATTTACGATTGTAGTAGTGTATAAAAAGGATGTTTTCTAGTTAATTTCTTATGTAACGTAGTTAATCTCTTATGTAAAGTACCACTGGAGCTCCAACTAGTGTGTAACCTATAAATTATGACTGCCTGTGAATAAAAGGTGGAGCAGTTAACTAGATTCTAGTGTAGTAGCAGTGTAACATTTTTTCCATCTTTATTGTTCTGGGGTCAAGGATTTTTTTGCCAAGTATCACCATTGTTCTTAAAGGACAAGGAACTCAGTCGCCTGAAAGCCAGTGCCACGTAGACACTGCAGGCTTCGACAACTAATGTATGTACATAGTCGCAGTTAACATTTATTACTGCCTGATGGGTCTTCTGATTCTAGAGAAATTATCAGCACATGTGAGGTGAAAATAAAACTTCTCAAGTTGTCAAACATACTTGCAGTAAATACGGATTTTGAAATATGTGACTATTCTGATATAATATTGAAGTACTCAGCAGCCTGTAAGTTTTTCTATTAATGTTTTATTCATACTGGTTTACAGTTCATGTTTTCAGATTCATATGTTGGTAATTTTTACAAACTGCATTCATAAACATATTAGCAATAAAGCCCTTCATTCTGCCACAAATATTTACATTTACTGAGTGATAAATTAGTATAGGATACCCAATAAACCATCTGTCCGATAATGCCATTGCACAATAGCCATTATCGTGACAAGTAACATGCATGCACGTCTGAAGGAACATCGCAATGTCCTTCTTAACAACATCGACACTGCAGTGTCGTATAAATTCTATTCATCTTAAAGTTACAAGTAGCAATTCGTGGTTGAGTGGGGGCACCGATTTTAAAAATCGTCAGCAGTGGAAAATACATGAATGTGACAGAAATTAGACTTAGAGCAGTGTTCGAGAGAGAGGATGCCAACACAAAGGTGAGCTGGGTACGTAACGACAGCTTCAACAGAGGACTCTCAAACGGCGGTGCAGGCTTCGGCAGCAACTATGGTTACTACTACGACATAGAGACCTTCAGCGTCAGCATCGACGACAGCTCCAACGTCGGCAGTATCCTTGACTTTCGGCTGAGAGATGGGAAAGGAAAAAGTGCAAGCGATGGACCGTGAGGTATAATCGGTGGACAGGCTGGGGAAGCCTGTGATACCGCATGATCGTTGCATCACGGTCTTCCGTCTGGATTACAATGTGGGGGTTTGCGACTAGAACACGATTTTCCCTGCCGATAGTATGAACGCTCACTACAGTCCGAAGAGAAGTTACGGCGAAGGAAACACTAACGGAGAACGAAAATATAAACTGAACATACAGTGGACTTGGTGACTTTCGTAGTTAACCCTAAGTACACCTCTGTTCATTGTCAATACTATACTACTTGATATGTGTAAACAATCCTGGACTCCGTCAAAGAGGTGTTGGCAATATTTTAGCAGAGGTAGTCTGTCAGTATCATCTTCCCATGTATGTATGATTTTTGCAGCTCTATCAAATGGACGCCTACAATGGATACTTTTGATGTACAACATTCAGTTTCCAGAATGAGATTTTCACTCTGCAGCGGAGTGTGCGCTGATATGAAACTTCCTGGCAGATTAAAACTATGTGCCCGACCGAGACTCGAACTCGGGACCTTTGCCTTACGCGGGCAAGTGCTCTACCATTTTTTTTTGTTTTTTTATTAAATCTCATTTTGTTCGCATGTGTTCGTTGCATCTGCTCGGGGCGGACGTCGTAAGACATCCATTTATGTTCGTTGTTGATCGATTGACTCAGTTTTTTTTATTACAGAAGGCACGTAACCCTCTGACCGAACACGCTGAGCTACCGTGCCGGCTGACCATCTGAGCTACCGAAGCACGACTCACACCCGGTACTCACAGCTTTACTTCTGCCAGTATCCGTCTCCTACCTTCCAAACTTTACAGAAGCTCTCCTGCGAACCTTGCAGAACTAGCACTCCTTCAAGAAAGGATACTGCGGAGACATGGCTTAGCCACAGCGTGGGGGATGTTTCCAGAATGAGATTTTCACTCCGCAGCGGAGTGTGCGCTGGTTCGCAGGAGAGCTTCTGTAAAGTTTGGAAGGTAGGAGACGAGGTACTGGCAGAAGTAAAGCTGTGAGTACCGGGCGTGAGTCGTGCTTCGGTAGCTCAGATGGTACAGCACTTGCCCGCGAAAGGCAAAGGTCCCGAGTTCGAGTCTCGGTCGGGCACACAGTTTTAATCGGCCAGGAAGTTTCAACATTCAGTTTGTGTTATGATGACGGTTCTCACAATATGATCGACTCACAAAAATATTAATACATGGATATATCGAAGTCAGTTTAAGCAAATTTCATCTGATTTGTAGATTGTGTCTTATTGTAAAATGTTGAATCAGCATTGTGACCAATACTTCACGTGACCTTCATCAGGATAATTATACAATGTGTTTAAAAATTGATGTCCGTAAATGTATGGAATGTGTTTCTGAACCACAACAGAATAAAAAGTCCATATGAACTTAGGTTCGAAAATCGTTCCTTAGTGAGTCGTAAAGGTTTCTGATAATTCACCAACATACGTTCAAAAAAATTGCTGGAAGTGACTTACTCCTCCTTTGAGGCTCGCCCTGAGTCTATATTACACGCTTTGCCGACCGGTAATGAAAATTCCTGGAGTGCATCTTATTTGATGAAATGAGTTTTAGATACACTCTTTTAGAACATCGATATTTGGTAAACAAGCTAATACACCAATGATTTTAATGACCTCACTAGTAAAAATCCAATGTATTAAAATCTGAAATAGTTAGGGCAGGCTATGCAGGAATTCTCCTCGATAAATATCGATTAGGAAACTGGTTATCAAAAATCACCAAACGTTTAAAATTTGATGGGCCATTATTGTGCGTGAACCATATTCGTTAGTTGATGTCCGGAGGTAAATTACAAGTAAATGAAGCACTTCATTTCTGACCAAGCGTTGGTATCTTATTCTAATTGTCGGAAGAAATCAGGAGCAATAAAATGATCATGAAAGATTTGCAACCCAAACATTGATCCTGAACGAAAGACAATTCAAATTAAAACAAATGCCAAGACCATCTGTAAAGAAGACTATAGATAAAAATGCACGTTTGTGGTGGGTTGTAGAATCAGCGTTCTTTACAGGGAATTCATTGACGAAGGAAGAAGGAAGAAAGATTGGGTTTCACGTCCTATCGACATCGAAGTCATTAAAGACGGAGCAAAAGATGGTTCAAATGGCTCTGAGCACTATGGGGCTAAACATCTGTGGTCATCAGTCCCCTATAACGTAGAACTACTTAAACTTAGCTAACCTAAGGACATCACACACTTCCATGTCCGAGGCAGGATTCGAACCTGCGACCGTAGCACAGAGCAAAAGCCCGGACTGTGTCAAGAATGGGGAAGGAAATCGGCAGTACCTTTTCAAAGAAACCATCCCAGCATTTGCCTGGAGTGATTTAGGAAAATCATGGGGAACCTACTTCTGGATGGCCGGACGCTGGTTTGAACCGTCGTCCTTGCAAATGCGATAGCAGTGTGCTAACTACTGCTCTATCTCGCTCGGAATTGATGAAGGATTATTGGACTATTCTTCATATTCACTCTTTGTTAACTTTTTCTGCCAGTAACACGCCATTACATTCACACCAATATCAACACACAGTACATTAAAATGGTCATAGCTGCCGCATTGTTGTGTAACCGTTTTGCAGTAAGCCTTGGTGTACGTATCAATACAAGTTAGGTAACAGATTCGAGATTCATGCACGTTCCGTTTTCCAGTAATAACTGCAGCTTTCGTTCCGATTATCTGATGTACCAGCTTGCACTCTCGTAAGACAAACTCAGGAAACAGTCGTCGTATTTTCGGCGGGTACGGGGAAGGTCCAACTAATGATCTTTTAAGTACTCCGTGTTATCGTCCTGTGTAACGTTCATAGCTATAGCACACTCACTGAGGAAGACACACGTATATTACTCAGAAATACGAAAACTGGAGGATCGATTTCCTTGCATTCTACACAATACTACGATACAGAATAAATGGATTACTTACTGCAGAGACTCTCTGGCACTACAGGTTGTGTAATATTTCTCTTGTAAAGCAACTTATGGATAGGTGACACATTCACGACAATCTGCGGTAACAGTATTGAGAAATGGAGTACCAGACAGCTGGCTTCGCAGACTCCCCGCATGAGGCAGATGCGTGCAACGTATCTCAGATGTGACTCCTGTCTACCATGAAGGAAACACGACGTGACTGTTCGCTGCACATCTGACATCTCAGCAATTAGAGAAAAGCTCCTACCACGTTAATTTACACCAGGAGATACATAGAACGTTAGTGTGTGGAACAAACCTCATTTATTACACTTCTCGAATTTCTGAGGTCAAGGCTGCACTAAGGCAGCGTGGAAGTTCCATTTTGCTTTGGGTGTGAACTGTACTTTTCAGAACCTTTTTTTCCGGCGTGCAACAGGCATTTCAGTCGGTGCTTTTAACAGACTTTCTGTTTTACTGTGGGTGACTTCTGTGATGGAATTCAGGATGTCCTTACATCCTGTTACAGCTTGTACGGAATCTCTCTTAACGTTTCATCCTAACAACTATTTTCGCGCCAGGGACCCGTCGACGTTAGAGATGAGCAAAACGTGTTACATGTAGTCGTACGGGCAGTAGTTTCAGAGAATTGTTCTATTTCCTTTCGTAAGTGGGCTAAAACGACGCGGTTATATGCCAGTAATATGACTACTGACAGTTCGTTTCCTGCAAATGGAATTTAGCGACCCGTCAATGTACAGATTCGTAGTTCACATGTACCATAACTACATCGAAACGCCTTGTGCCGCTATTGACTGATGAGGGAAGATAATATACGGCAGCTTCTTCCAGACATAAATAAGTTGCACCGAAACATAGAAAGTATTATAAGTGATAGTTCATAAGTATGTAGATATAATATCACTCCTTAAATTGACATTTTTTTGTCACAATTGTCCACACGTAAGGCATAATATCATGACTACATAACAATGTTAAATTCTTATTACTCCATCTTTTGCGAGGCGTGATAGTATACAATATACGTTTTAGACTACCGATGATAAAGTTACAATTATTTTATATTGGAATATTTCAGTCTAATAAATATTCACAATGTTACAGTCAGGTAACTATCGCGCACAACAATATTCACAAGAGCTAATAACAGTTTATTTTAGGATGTACCTAATTTGTTTAAAATCCGTTATTCCCATCTTTCCAAAGGACGTTTTACCTTTTCTGAAAATTGTATGTTTAAAAAATTATTCACATTCACAATAATACTATTCTACAGTATTCGAACCTTAAAGCGTAATTCTTCCCTTAGTCAGTGTATGATTTAGTAGCCCTGATTTTTCCTATCTCAAAGTATAATTTTCCTTGAATAATGTAATAATTTGCGAAATATTTAAGTAATTAAATTTAGGTTTCCAGAAAATTCTTGGCAGGCAAAAACTTTCCCTTCAAAAAACAGAATTATTATTTGTACTAATTTACAGTACAAATAACAATTGTTAACCACAACGTCTGTGCCTAATGTAAATATACATGCCTATAGTGTTTCAGTCTTCTATGTTGGTATCTAAAACGTAAAAACTTCATATTTTAACCTTTTGTAATACAAGTATTTAGCCCTTGTGATTCTTAAACACGCTTCACGCATTAAAGAAGGAATGGGCTATTATCCGTCATTCAATTCGCAAACTTCTATGTCAGTCAGGAACTAGCGTTCGAGAGACGAAACTACTATTTTAGTGTGTCTGCGATTCTATCAGCCAGAATTTCAGTTCATTGGTCGACATGTTTAATCATGAAGATAAATATAGTCAAAAGTATGTTATTTCAACATCTCTTTAGTTGTGAACAGCCATAAATCAAATTTTGCTGGCCTGCTTATACCCTATGTAAGCTGTTGACCTGCGTCATATGTCAAAGTTACTAAGTAGAAAACAGGTCTTTGTGTGCCTAAAACAATAAATGGGAATTATGGAAAACGTTCAGTCCCTAGTATTGTGTTGAATCATTATTAACTGTTTAAAGCAGCTAATATTTATCAAGAAGGATGAGGCAGAAGGTAATTTAAAAGTCATAAAACGGGGCGGTTAAGTTTCAAGGTTCGTTTAACAAGTCTAATTTATGGCTAAAACCATGTACTACGTTTTAGGACTTGTATCAGTTGCACAAATCCTCTCTGATGAGGCTGACTCTTAGCTTTTCTGTGGAGCTTCTACTGGATACTTTTTTCTGTATACTCTTTAAATGAAACAGCTTCATCACGAGGTCACTTTAAGCGTGCTCCTTTCTTGGGATTATGGTGTCGGAATCTGAACCAGCTCTTTGGCCATATTTCAAAACTGTGCGCTTCGTCATTATATCTAGACAGCACGAAATGGAGCGCTAGACATGGGGGCGGGAGGGGGTGGTGATAAAAATGTGGAATCCCCACAAACACAAATTTTTACCTTGCTTGATTGGTGAAGGAAAACAGTTGGCATTGAAGACAACTTTCAGCCGTTTCGAAATGGATAAATACAGCTGCGGTATGGTTTTCAAGGAAATCGTACACCTTTCATCCTGAAAAATAATGCTAGTTCAGGTAACTATGATAGAGCTTATTAGCAGTCACGAATCCTTCTCTGAAACTTTAGTAAACATGCAGAATAATATTGGGATCTGGTGACTGATGGACAGCAGACAAACGTTAATTCATCCTCGTGCTAACTAAACCAGTCCTGGACAATGCGAGCTGCGCGGATAAGGACTCTACTGCCTTGGAACACAGCTTCGCTATTGCGGAACAAATATTGGACTACCGTGGGATAGACGCGATGAGCCAAAAGGGTCACACGATTCTTGGCAGTAATGCGACCTTTCAGAGCAACCATGGCGCCCATGGAATACAACGATATGGCTCCCCAATTCATCACAAAATCCCCATCATGTTTCACTCTTGGGATGTAAATTCGGCAAGAAGTTGGAAACAGTGTGCAACAGCAATCCTACCAAATCACGTTCTTCCATTGATCCATAGTACACTTTTTATGGCTTCAGCATCAGTTTTTTCCTGTTTCGGGGATTTGTGTATGTCTAAGTTATTAACTAAAAACTGATTTCAAGTCGTTGAAACTTTCGAATGCTTAGGTATTTTATTTGATCACAAGCTAACCTGGCTGCCGCATGTCCACCGGCTCAACGCAAGTGGCACAGAGAAGCTCAATGCTTTCAGTTTTCTTAGCCACCCTTCGTGGGACGCAAACAGCACAGTTCTCCTGAGATCACAAAGTGATGATTTTACCGCACATGGACTGTGGATTAGTTGCCTATGCGTCGGCAGTATCGCCCGTACTGAGCCTGCTGGACCCTGTTCACCACAATGGCGTGCAATTGGCAATGGGGGCCTTCCGTGTTGACAGCTAGTATCCCACCACTTTGGGTTAGGCGATAGCACCTTCTCGAAAGTGCCTATTTGTCAGGTGCCTACCCACTCATGTCACTCAACTCTGTTCCACGACGAGCGGTTCACATTGTTTGTGCATCGCCCAAAACTGGGAAGACTAGCTGGGATCCCGACTGATACTCTGCTGAAGGACCTCCAACACCGTCCGTTACTCTACGTTCCTATAGTTCCCCCTGGACACTCCCCGTGAGCTTTAACCTGCCCTGTGACACAGAAGGACCACTTTTCTGGCCCCAAGAAGGATGCTGATCCTACCCTTCTCTGACACCTACTTCATTGAGTCCTTCACGATTATTTTAACGTAGTAAGCATACTCACAGGTGAACCGAAAGTCAATAACAGAGTCTGTTTCGCTTTTGCACCTGTAAGGAGACACGAGAAGCACTCTGTGACAAGTGCCCGCAGACTACCCACTACGGAATTGGTTGTCATCTCTCGGGCTCTACAGTAATTCAAATCCGAGGCGACGACCAACTTCCTGATCTGTAGCGTTTCCACGAGTTACTTAGAAGGCATAACCCTGCTGTAATGGGACATCCTCCTCTAACATTACCTTTCTTCAATAGAAATATCCGATACCAGGAATATTTTCGAATCTTAAATAGGTGTACATTATCTCCGCTGTTTCACTAAAAGAATTTCATATGATTTTGTATATGATGTATTATATTACAAGCTAAAAAGCATAAAAAAATTAAATTCTTATAATGGATATGTACTAACTCCGTATGTGTAACTAAAGTTATTCTTCTTTTAGAAATATTTGAAATACCTGGCACTCTTAAAAATTCCTATTATTAATTACGCAATCTGGTGTTAACTATTAAATTTATTTCTGGAGTCATTTACAAAATAATGATATAACTTGGTCAACATTTTTCTTTTCTCAAGAAGGTTTGTAAACACTTTTGTTGTGTAAAGTCTCTGGTTCAAATGGTTCAAATGGCTCTAAGCACTGTGGGACTTAACATCTTAGGTCATCAGTCCCCTAGAACTTAGAACTACTTAAACCTAACTAACCTAAGACATGATACACATCCACGCTCCCGAGGCAGCGCGGTTCCGAACTGAAACGCCTAGAACCGCTCGGCCACAGCGGCCGGCTAAACTCTCAGGAATATTGTTAGTACCGCAGAATGAGTAAGGGTACTGGGCATGCATCTGATGGAATCGGACGTGCTTTAATGTTTGGAAATAACAACGTAAATTTCTGTTTTATGGAAGCGGACTGTGTAAAGTCAGTGTGATACATAATAAAAAATAGTCAGCCTTAAGATTGTACCCCTAGATCTGACGAACTGCAGCCAACAACGAGAAATGAAGATAAGTGGAAAAAGTTATTTGTACATCTTACTCCTCTGGAAGTGTGTGAAACAAAGCAATTATTTTGAAGATACTGAAAAACTACTGGTGATGTGTGGGTGCGTAAGATTACACTGTCCTATCCCAAAAATCTTTGGACATAAACATCCAGGACCTACTGGCTGGAAAGACAGTGCCTTCATCTGGATACTGAGCCACATAGCCATTCAAGGTAATTAACTTCCCGACCGTTTAGCTAAAGATACAACTACAGGAGATCAACTTGTCGTCGGGATACGGGGCATAGACTTAAGATTACAACTTAGATGCAATATTTTGTGACTCTGAGAATTGGAATGGCAGGCTACTACGGCCCAAAACAAGTGGAGAGCGCTTAAAGGGTCCACTGAGGTGTGGTATACATCTCGCTAGGCTTCTCGGGAAGATACCACTGTGTTGTGCCGACTACTCATCGGCCACACAAGAGTCGCCGACGAGCTCCTTCTGCGTCAAGAGAATCCTCCTCACTGCAGCTACGGTAGACTATTGACGATAGCGCATGTTCTTGTTGAGTATGCCCTGCTGGCCGACCTGCGACACGCTCTCACCCTTACATCTACATGGATACTCTGCAAATCACACTCAAGTGCCTGGCAGAGGCACCTATCTCACTACCTCAGTGGTACAGAAGCATAGCATAGGCAAAGATAATCCATGTACAGAGACTGAGAGATTGTGGGGTACATTGCAGTTATGATACCATTGACGGCGATAGCAAACGGCATTACACTCAGAACCGATCCCACAGGTACTCCAATGCCCTGTACACATTTGGTACTGAGAGATTAACTAATTCGGACCCGACAAAATCTGAAAGTAGGGATTTCTGGATAAAAAAAGAATAAACTGTCCTGGAAACCCCACTCATGATGTGTAGATAGGATGTAATGTCGGCAGGTGGTATCGTATGCCTACTGCAGGTCAAAGAATACAGCAATCAGATGATGTTGATGCGCAAAGGCATTGCGCTCTGCCGATTCCAAGTGTACCAGGTGATCTGTGGTGAAACGGAAAGCCAGAAAGCCGCTTTGGAATCATGACATATGCTCTCTGGCTTCAAGGCACCAGCAAAGACGGCGGTTGACCATTCGTTTGAATAGTTTACGTAGCCTATTCGCAAGAGAGATTGGTAGGTAGTTAAAATTTGTGGGTCGTTTCGAAGTTTCAGGACAGGAATAATAATACCTTCCCGTTGCTGAGAGGGAATTACTCCCCACCGCCAAATGCGATTAAAAGCCAGAGTTTATATTTCACGCAGTTGCATATGAAGATGTTTTAACATTTGGTTGTGGATTTTGTTGGGTCCAGGGGCCGTAACGCGGTCCTCTGCCAAAGCGCTACGAAGCTCCCATTCAATAAAAGGGACAATATATGTTAGTGAGCAGGAAACGATGAAGGTAATTATTGCACTTTAGCGAAGTGTGCCGAAAAACATTCTCAAGTACCATGGGATCAGTGCAGATGTTACCATTTCAAAGGATGCCAGAAACCGTCGTGGGTGGTGGCTGGCCGCAAATGCACAACACACTTTAGTACATACTTGGGGTAGTAGGGTGTAAGATTGTTGTTGAGACACATTGCTCCCAACAGTCCTGCTACCTTTTCTTTCGCCCAGTGTATCTTGAATGCCATTAAAATATCCATATAGGGATGGCGCTTGTGCCGTTGAAGTGCCCCGCGGCGTTACCCGATAGCTGTGGCTATATATTGAGACCATCATGGTACTGGCGGTCGGCGGGATGAGCCGAAGGAATAGGGTATCGTTGCTGCTGCAGCATAAGTAATAGCATCAATAGTATTCTGTACCAGTTTGTCGATGTCCGTCCCACAACTGGCTGGAAAAGTAACTGCAGAAGATAAAGCCTGCCAATCAGCTTTCCGAAGAGACCAACGTGGAGCATGTTCTAGATGTCTGCGAGTAGAGAGGGAGAGAAAAATAGGAAAATGATCTCTATCACAAAGATCGCCATGGATACGCCACTGAATCAGGGATAAGACACTAGGGCTGCAGACTGCGAGATCAATAGCGGAAAACGTTGTGTGGGACACAATGAAATGGATTCCAGCTCCAGTGTTGAGTGGGCAGACGTCCTGTTCTGAAAGGAGGTGTTGTACTCGGCCTCTGTGAGACATGGTGTCGCCGCCTCACAGAGGATTGTGGACATTGAAGTCTCCCAAGTAAGAGGAATGGGGCAGGGAGCTGTGCGAACAAATCGAACAGCTCGTGATAAAGGAAAGGTCCGTCTGGTAGACGTATTACGTATTGTCATCCAAACTGACAGGTAGACACTAACGACCACGGCTTCTAGTACGTTGGTAAGGGCACCTGCTCACTGAAAATATTAGAGTGCATGAGGGTACAGATTCCACTGCGCGTTCTCTCGAACACGCGATTAGTACAGTAGGGAGGTGTGCTGCTGTAAACCGTGTTTCCAGAAGCGCTATGCCAATTACCGACTAAGTAGCCACTAACTGACGTAGTTCGGTCAATTGGCGATGACAGGCATTACATTTCCATTCAAGGAGCGTTGGAGACAGGTCTGAGAAAGTGGTGAATGGAAAAGATAGGTGTGATTACTTCGCTACCAGGTCATAGTCGACTTGATTGCGTTATCTATCATCCATGAGCATAGGCTCGACTGATGCAGGGATGGGGAGTGGAACATCCACAGACTCAGCGAGAAGTTTATCTTTCTGTTTATCCTTCTGAGACATCGATTTCTGTGAAGCTTTCCTCATGTTATCTTCTGTGGAAGACGAACACCATACTTTTCTTCGGCCCACAGCCTGTGGCTACTGGTCCTTGCCTTGAGAGAGAGCCACACTGACAGGTGTCCTCATCCCTGACGGGCACGGAATGAGTAGGCATCTGTGGTCGCACCGGTGGTTTGGGAACCACCAGTGCTATAGGTATAGAGGATGAGGGAGCTGACGTCCCCTCCCCTAACTGTGGGGCATGCCCTGGAATGCAACTAGTGCCAGGAGGTGCCACGTGAGACTTTGTCATCGTGTGAAGTGTGGACTGTGAGACGATGGTAGCAAAATTGGAGGCCAAATTAGTCGGATGAAGTCTTTCAAATTTTTTCATTGCGTCTTGATAAGACAGGCGGTCGAGCGTTTTACGCTCTTGAATTTTATTGTCGCTATTGAACGCTGAGCATTGTGTGAATGAGGAGCGTGCGGTTCTTGATAATTGACACATTGAGGGATTGGTCACAAAGACTGCCCCCATGAGATTCCTGACCACATACCCTACATATAACTTCATTAGATCAGCAGGAATATCTTTGGAGCTTGAAACATCTCATCAGAGGAGGAAAGTAAGGCCTGAAATCACAACTATAAACCATGACCTTAACCTTCTTAGGTAAAACGTTGCCGTCAATTGCTAGGATGGATAAAAGATCCAGTGTGCACTTTATTATCCTTAGGTCCTTCTGGATGCAGTGAACAAAATTAGCTTCATGCCACACCAGATTACTACGCAGCATGTCACCACCAATTTGTGGCATTAGGACCCGAAGGAGGATAGCACCTTGAATTCTATTGAGCTTGTTACGACGAGAAATGGTGACTGGTATATATACTAACTTTACGCAGGCCTGAAGTGCCAGTGATTGGCTGGCGTGTGACGTTTTGATCAGCAGAGATCTATTTCTCCTCTTCTCTATTGTTGTAACCTCCCCAAACAGATCTTGTATATTTTCAATGAAAAAAATAGGCTTTGTTGAAGCGAGGAAGCCACCATCAGTGCGGGAACAAACGAAGAAGTCGGCAAACCGTGCATTTCCGTTTCTTCTTGCCTGACTCCCGTTTTGATGCTTGGTCAATGACGGAAATGTTGCACAAGTGTAAACTTCGGCATTACAATCACTGTTCCTGACTGATGAGATGGCTGTGCTGGCACGGCCACCATTAAGTTTCATCCGTTTCATTGCGGATCATCTGACCCAATGCCACTCACTGCGATTGAAGGATCTCCTTTTGGGCGCCACTCAGTCAAGTTTAGGGGCACCTAACACAGTAGCCGTTGCCTAGAGTCTCAGTACCCCAAAGTGACAGGCACCTACTCCTTGGCTGACACAGGGAGGTCACACTTTAGGCGGCCGCAGTGCAATATTTGCATTGTTATGGGGCTACCACTGGTAGGATACATCACAGCCCCACCAAGACGGACTGGATACTGTGGGGCGGCGCGTGGAATAATTGTAAATGTTCCTATTATTTTTTTAATGCTGTTGTTTGCCATTCTCAACACTGGCTCTCTAACTACAATATTGGCAACCAGAAAGTGATTAGCAAAACGTGAAGCCTCTAATTAGAATTTCTAGTGCCCGCTTCATCTGAGAAATACATTTATAGCTACAGCTTATAGCTCTGACGAATTAGGAGATTGTCTGGGATTCATAATCAAAAACCATTCTCTCTAAAATGATCACTATATTCTGAAAGTCACAGACCAAAAAGAATCCACACAAACCAACTACCAGAGCAGTTCAGAGTCTAATGCGCCGATGCAACTATAACTGTTCAAATTAAATGTTTAAGTGAATGCTCGCCATGATTTCATGATAATGTTCATCAAACGCCACGCTAATAATGGTAGAATGTCTGTCCTGTGGCGGCACGTGAAAATACGACATAAGCAAACTAAAGATAGATCATTAACGTAATTCCAAAAATAACACTTCACTTGAAAACAATTTCATGGTTACGCATATCCCGAGTAACTTATTACTGCATCCGAGGCTGTTTATATCAACGATAGGGAGAAGACGGACTCCAGGCACAGGTGGTGCGCTAATCAGCATCTGGAGAGAACTGGGGCCTTCCTTCTTCTCACCCAGCGTTCTTACATATAAAGCTGCGGTGCGGACGGCTAAGGGAACGCCTGATAAAATCTGCTCTCCCGACTAGCTGCTGGGCTAGTAATGCACCACTTTAAGTTATCGAATAAATCATTGCTTCCTTTTCTGATGGCCGATGAAGCTTTCCATTTAATTGTGCAATCAGCACACAAGTAAGAAATCATAATAAAAGTCTGACGTGGCTAAGTCAAATATTTTGGGCGAGAGAATTAATTTAGTTACACCTCACTCAGTGGACGAGCTCTGAACTTGCTCTTTGGAGATACGCTATAGCTATAGTTTTATAGTTATTCTGTTGAAACTTCTCACATTTTTATTATTATAGCGTATCTCCCTTCCACTTAAATTTAAACATCCTAGCTTTATTTATTCGCCTACTTAATCTATCTTGCTTCCTTAATTTCTAAGACAAAAACCATAAAACCATGAATTTCAACTAAAATTTTAATTTGTGGGATCCATAATACTGTTTCTATTAAATTATTATGCAAAAGGAATCTAAATATAAATTTTTTAGTTTCTAGCTCTTTTCTGTTGTGCCAATGATTTTTACAGAAAAACATCCAAATTTCGAAAATGGTTAAATTCATTGAACTGATATCCAACACATATTGATTTTGTATTACTCCTGACATGCTAGAAACGTTTCAGGTTATTTACTTCATTTTAAAGTATTGCGCACTATTTATGACGTCAGAGCTAGTTACAAAGGACTAGGGTGGCACACAATGGAAAGACTGATGTGAATTTTATAAGGCCTGAGTATGCTGCTTCCCTACAATACCACACTAGATTTTGGCTGCAGAGGTAGATTTACTTGACCAGTAGGTGCAAAAGGTAACAGCGAACACCACAGTAAGGCGTCCTTCCCCAAACGACCCGCATTTCGGGAAAATTTGGAAAGTGGAGGTAAAACCCAAAAAGAGAACCAAAATTTAAAAAACCAAAAAATGTGAGGGAAAAAGCGTTAAAAAAAAATGAAAACACTACAAACCTTCAAAAGTCTGGAGAACAGTCTAGACCAAGGAGAAAAACTTACCCAAAAAATATTCACGTTAGTCGCCCCTTAAACTGGCAAGGAAGATCGCGGGTCTATTCCAGTCCCCGACATCGCAAGGGGTCGTTGAGATTTACTGGATAATGCTTTTCCACTTACGCTGTGTGTGGTACAAACCTCTGATAATGTGCCTCTAGAAACACCAATCAATTCGGCTGTCTTGGTTTCGGAAGCGTCCATCATTCGAGTACCAAGATGCCACGTTCTAATTTGATTAGCGCCAACGTAATGCATTCACAGCTACACGGAACGCTATTCTGATCACGACTGACTCTTGAAACGTACTGAGGACATGCAGTTGCCGTTCAGCGCTACCTACAGGCTTGGCCTGGCATTTTCATTTATGTTCAAACATGCTTTTATCGCATGTTGACACAGTTGCCCAAGTATACAGTATTCGAGAAGAATGAGAATCAATCTGTGTTCTGTCCTACAGGTTTATGTTTCCATGGTTCCCCTAAATAATTTCGTATGAACGCAGGATGTTTCTTCAGATAAGCCTGTGTCGCCTGTCCTGCTGCACCAGCACTTTGCCTCTGATGGTCTACTTGTCGATGAAACATACAGATTTCTAAGAAACTGTTGGAATAATTCCTCGTTTCAGATTACAAAAAGAGGTGTTGTACACAAAATAATACCACTCGCCAAACGTTCCTTTCAACGGGAATGCTGTAGAGCCGTTCTATCATTTATTGCAGTTGAGTGTTTAAGCTGACGCGTCCACACTGTCTCAAACGCCATCCCTGTTGCCTACTCTGCTTCCGACGCTTTTCGCGACGTGTTTGCGGCTGTGTTCCTCGTTAGTGTTGCGAGGCGGCGGTAAAAATAAAGAAGTGCGGTTGAAGAGTTCACACGCATGTGCATATACAAATGTTGGTTGAAAAATGTTATTGCAAATTTTGGCTCCCACGTAAGTCTCAGGGGATGATTTCCACACTTGGTGCATAAGTACACTCTTATACACCCGCGCATTAGTTATAGTTTTTGAATTAATTATTCACTCAGACATGAGTACAGTTAATGCTAGGGAACAAAAATTAGGCGATTAATATAGCAAAATCAGTTTTTCACGACACAGTTCAATCACTATTTATTGGCGTTGTCCTTTTCTTTCACACAGTGAAATTAGCACTGGTGACACGTTTTATAGTTTTACTTTAATAAAAATTTGACTCCGAGCCCCCAATAACAGTAATGTACGCTGCTATAAACGAAAATTACTCAATCAATTCGAACAGAACCACAAGTCCCACTGTCCTCTTTGTTCTAACACATTTGACGCGTAAACACAGTTCGCCACATGTTCACTTACGACGATGTATATCTCGTAAATCGTACTCACACAAATAATCGTAGCACTTCCCGTTCAAAGAATTCTCAAACGATCACATTGGCCACCCTCAAGTGCTTGCTCGCCATCCACCCTCCAAAACGACTGACCAACTACTGAACCCTGGCCGAGATGGCCGCTCGCTTATATAGGCTCGGACGTCAACCTCCCCGTGGTTATGCAAGTACCAATCTCACCAGTTAAGGTGACAGAATCCCTCGACAGAAATAAGTACACCATCGGAACCGCACTAAAAAGTACATCTTATTCACTATGTTACATGAAGTTCTAGTATTATCCTATCACCCGTAAATCAAGTTTTAGTTTTCTCAAAGTTTCGTCACTTAGAGCAAATTTGTTTGTTTATATCTGTGCTGCAAAGTTTTAAAACAGAATTGCATATAGCACAGTTTTTAGACGTAATCTATAGTGATCTACACATTGCGCTGCTCAAAATCTTCATATGTATAATAATTAATTAATTATGGGCGATAAATGTTAATAATGATTTGCAAACAGTGAACAATATTACAAGTTAAGTGTATAGTATAACTTAACTAGTTTAAAATACGTGTGATGCCACCCAAAGTATTATATAGTACCGTTCTTTACATCATGAATTTTCTATTGAATTTTATCAACAATTTTCCCTCAAACTTTGTTTATTGCTCTTTACGAGCTTAATTATTAATTTTGAATCTTAGTATATGACTACGGAACTTGATCCGCTATGACGAAACGTTTTTAATGAGTGCTCGCTCAACTCTGTAAGTTATTATTCACTATTTTTATTAATCTCTTTCCGTATTCGTGATATTAACCCATTTTGAGATTACTATAACTTTTGCATCTCGTGACTTTAAATTAAGATCAATTTTTCAGAAGGTGCATATTGCTGACCACAATCCACTGCCGGATCGCTCTTCACCGTAAGTTACATAGTTTTCGCGTAATGCGCGAAAAACCAAACAGTACCCCAATTGCGGACCATGTAGCCGCCCGACGGCGGAGACCATCCCGCTGACACGTTGCAAATCTCGCGCGGGATGGATTATAAAATTAGTAGATTAAAAGATACCGAATAAATGATGGAAATGCTGTTGAATTTCTCAACACAGTACATGCCAGTACGTACCCTCACGATCTGAACTCATTAGAGTCCTGTGCCGCGTAAGAGAAAATTCTTAAATACCTTAGAAAAGTGTGATCCCTGATTGGTCGTTCTGAAGTTCAACAATTAAAATTCAGACGACTGAACACTTGGGGCTGAATAAGTCATTTAATTATTAATAAAGGGTTGCGCTAAGCTACTCAAAGTCCTTGCTGTAAAGCGAATTGACCCATTTTAGTAAAAGTATATACACTAAAGGAAAAAAAAGCAAAACCAAGAAGGAGTTATGCGACGTGAACAAAAGTTGATAGGCCTGTTTCTACATCTGAAAGATGATTTCTATTCAAAATTTGCACCACTCGCATAAGAGTGGCGCTAATACCATCACTACGGGAAAGCAAATCAGGTTTGCTTTGTTTGTAACTTCCCCAGTATGAATGTTTCTGTATGAAATTTATCCCAACTTTAACTCCCACTCTATGAAAAGCCTACGTATTACTAAAACTACACGCAAACCGTTATCCACCTCAAACTGTTACGTTAACCTTTGACCAACCAGAACCTAATTTGAATTCAACTGTAACTTGTCTGAACATAACATGTCTTTATATAATATAAAGACAAGTTGAACTGAAGTATTATCTGGCCGCAATAAAAATTTCTACTTATCTCGCGTCTCGACAAAATTGTTGTAAGTATCTCGAAAGTACGAAAGCAAACAACAAGTACTAAGGGACTAAGCTAGATTTTTGTTTTTAAGTAAATACTCAAGCTGTTGCATACCACATGGCGCAATTTGGTAATGATAGACAGTCGAGTGGGGAGATTAACTAATCCTATGAAATTATATTCCAAGACAACGATTTTAGAATGAAGAATGTATTCAAAAATCCATAGTAAAACTTCGCGTGATTTTTATACATAACATTGATCATAGCTTTGAGGAATGAAGTAGTGAAGGCAGCAGAGGATCAAGTAGGTAAAAAGACGAGTGCTAGTAGAAATCCTTGGGTAACAGAAAAAATATTGAATTTAATTGATGAAAGGAGAAAATATAAAAATGCAGTAAATGAAGCAGGCAAAAAGGAATACAAACGTCTCAAAAATGAGATCGACAGGAAGTGCAAAATGGCTAAACGGGGATGGCTAGAGGAAAAATGTAAGGAAGTAGAGGCTTATCTCACGAGGGGTAAGATAGATACTGCCTACAGGAAAATTAAAGAGACCTTTGGAGATAAGAGAACCACTTGTATGAACATCAAGAGCTCAGATGGTAACCCAGTTCTAAGCAAGGAAGGGAAAGCAGAAAGGTGGAAGGAGTATATAGAGGGTCTATACAAGGGCGATGTACTTGAGGACAATGTTATGGAAATGGAAGAGGATGTAGATGAAGATGAAATGAGAGTTACGATACTGCGTGAAGAGTTTGACACAGCACTGAAAGACCTGAGTCGAAACAAGGCCCCCGGAGTAGACAACATTCCATTGGAACTACTGACGGCCTTGGGAGAGACAGTCCTGACAAAACTCTACCATCTGGTGAGCAAGATGGATGAAACAGGCGAAATACCCTCAGACTTCAAGAAGAATATAATAATTCCAATCCCAAAGAAAGCAGGTGTTGACAGATGTGAAAATTACCGAACAATCAGTTTAATAAGCCACAGCTGCAAAATACTAACACGAATTCTTTACAGACGAATGGAAAAACTGGTAGAAGCCGACCTCGGGGAAGATCAGTTTGGATTCCGTAGAAATACTGGAACGCGTGAGGCAATACTGACCTTACGACTTATCTTAGAAGAAAGAATAAGGAAAGCCAAACCAACGTTTATAGCATTTGTAGACTTAGAGAAAGCTTTTTACAATGTTGACCGGAATACTCTCTTTCAAATTCTGAAGGTGGCAGGGGTAAAATACAGGGAGCGAAAGGCTATTTACAATTTGTACAGAAACTAGATGGCAGTTATAAGAGTCGAGGGACATGAAAGGGAAGCAGTGGTTGGGAAGGGAGTAAGACAGGGTCGTAGCCTTTCCCCGATGTTATTCAATCTGTATATTGAACAAGCAGTAAAGGAAACAAAAGAAAAATTTGGATTAGGTATTAAAATCCATGGAGAAGAAATCAAAACTTTGAGGTTCGCCGATGACATTGTAATTCTGTCAGAGACGGCAAAGGACTTGGAAGAGCAGTTGAACGGAATGGATAGTGTCTTGAAAGGAGGATATAAGATGAACATCAACAAAAGCAAAACGAGGATAATGGAATGTAGTAGGATTAAGTCGGGTGAAGCTGAAGGAATTAGATTAGGAAATGAGACACTTAAAGTAGTAAAGGAGTTTTGCTACTTGGGGAGCAAATTAACTGATGATGGTCGAAGTAGAGAGGATATAAAATGTAGACTGGGAATGGCAAGGAAAGCGTTTCTGAAGAAGAGAAATTTGTTAACATCGAGTATAGATTTAAGTGTCAGGAAGTCATTTCTAAAAGTATTTGTATGGAGTGTAGCCATGTATGGAAGTGAAACATGGACGATAAATTGTTTGGAGAAGAAGAGAATAGAAGCTTTCGAAATGTGGTGCTACAGAAGAATGCTGAAGATTAGATGGGTAGATGACATAACTAATGAGGCGGTATTGAACAGAATTGGGGAGAAGAGGAGCTTGTGGCACAACTTGACTAGAGGAAGGGATCGGTTGGTAGGACATGTTCTGAGGCATCAAGGGATCACCAATTTAGTATTGGAGGGCAGCGTGGAGGGTAAAAATCGTAGAGGGAGACCAAGAGATGAATATACTAAGCAGATTCAGGAGTATGTGGGTTGCAGTAAGTACTGGGAGATGAAGAAGCTTGCACAGGATAGGGTAGCATGGAGAGCTGCAAAGCAGAGAACTTCTATAAAAAGTCCAACATGTTAATCAGTTAAAATGTTAATGCAAGACTCGGGAAAGTTGGCTTATCTTCCTCTCAGCTCTGAGGAAGTGAACAAAGTCAACTAGCTTCCAATAATCATTTCTACAAACTAGCTACGAAGTGCTGCAGTGTTACCTCAAACTTCTTCTCTATGAAAAATGACATACTCCAAAATTTAAATTCCTTTCGCTTTTCAATAAATACATCATATTCATCCTTGCTGTCCTTTACGATAAATCTTTCTTCATATAACGGATACCATCACAAGTCAACATACCACCACTAAATACGTCCAGTGCCTCCGTCACTTCCAGCTAATAAAGTATCAGACTGCGCAGGGGCAAATACTGTGCCACAACAAGACCAAACATTCTGCAACAGTAACATAACTTGCTCTCTGTAACATGCACATCGATAACTTACAGAAATCAAAATACATGTGTAAGTTACACGGGCGTGAACGCTAGTTACTTTCGAAATTGGAGGTGGTGAGTTGATGCTAAAAAGGCATCCCATTAAGGCGACAAAGACGCCATTATCAACATCTCATTGAGTTTGAAGAAGTTCGTGTAACAGGGCAACCAGTAGCTGGCAGTGGTTGTCACAGGGATGTAGAGTAGCATGGAGGTAGGGCTTCCGACGAGCTCGCGGCACTACCAAGGGATGATGACGATGTTTGGTATGTGGGGCGCTCAACTGCGTGGTCATCAGCGCCTGTACAAAGTCCCAATTCTTTTCCCGGTCCAATTTTGTACACAGTCCAATTTATTCACTCTCACGAATGAAGATGACGATGATAATGATGAAATGATGACGATAACACTAACACCCAGTCCCCGGGCAGAGAAAATCCCCAACGGGGCCGGAAATTGAACCCGGGACCCCGTCATCCAGGGGCACCAACGCTAACCACTAGACCGCGAACTGCGGGCACTACAAAGAAAGGAAACCATTGTGTTCGGTGGTGTATGGTAATGCATCTGCAGCAGCAATTTGAGCAGATATTGACGCTACCATGGCACAACGAACTGTTACAAATCGGTTACTTCAAGGACAGCTCCGAGCCTTATGCCTTATAGCGTGCAGTCCACTGACACCAAATACAGTATTTTCCAGTTTCAGTGGTGTGAAGCGAGAGCTAATTGGAGGACAGGATGTAAGTCTGTTGTGTTTTGTGTTGAGGACTGGTTCTGCCTCGGTGCTAGTGATGATTGTATGCTGGTTAGAAGGAGGTCAGTTGAGGGCCTGCAACCAACTGTTCAGCGCGCTAGGCAGACACACTGGACCTACACCTGAGTTATGGTCTTGAGTGCGACTCTGTATGACAACAGGAGTGCTCTCGTGGTTATTTCAAGTACCCTGACTGCAAATTCTACGCCAATCTGAAGATTCGACTTGTGCTGCCATTCATAAACAGCATTCCAGAGGGTGTTTTCCAACAAGATAACTCCCGTCCATATTACGCAGTTGTAACCCAACTTGCTTTATAGCATGTCGACATGTTGCCTTGGTCTACTCGATCACTAGATCTCTTTCCAATCGTTCGCACATGGGAAACTCCAGGGTCATTCACAAACGGCATTAATCGCCTCTATTTTGAACGAGCAAGAGCTACATACGGAATTAAATAGCAAAAAATGACATTCAGTATCTGAACAAGGCAGTGGACGCCTGCTTGCACGCTTGCATTCAAAATCAGGTTGTAAGACTGGCTCTTAATGTACCAGCATTTCACATTTGCAATTCCTTATCTCGCACTTCCATTAACTTGTGATGTTGCAATGTTATTCACTTAAATATGTATTTCATAAATTTCATTACTCTACATTAATCATTTTCTATTGTTGCTATTTTTTCCATCAGTGTATTTGGGGAACACTTCGATATTTATTGCAATATTTTATTCCGTTGTAGAAAGAACTGTTTTGTGTTTATTTCTCTAGTTCCACTACCATTTTAAGATTAAATTTGTAAGAATGTGTGCTAGAGTACTGCAGAAGACGCTGGTAGCTGACAAGTGCAGGATTTTGTCACTTCAATTATACCAACCAAGATGTTGCTTTATTGCGAGATGGGCCAGGCCTGCTCGATGAAATTTGCTAGTGCAGTGGTAATGCACGGTTCTTGCATTGCAAGGAGGAGATTCCTCCAGAAGTACAAAAGTACAATTCAGTGGTGCTACCAAGTATGTGACGAGAAGTAGAACATTGCCATAACAGTTACACTGCTACTATGCATAGAAACGTACCAATTTTCTATTCTCATTCACACCTCTTCCACTTCTAGGGCGCAGGGCTATACTAGATGATGGAACCGCACAGAGCCACCAGCAGCAGTCATGCGCTCAGGCCTGCATTGCAGTTCCAGCTTCTCGCACTAAGTCCGCCCTTCAGACTGCATAGCACAGGGGGCGTTCCTGGAACACTCCAGCAGCAGCCGGACTGCTGCCCTGGAGGAGCAGGTTGCCACCTGCGCACACCAGCTGTCTCCAGACAGCACGGCAGGCGTGCTAGCTCGCTACACACAGCTACTGCCTGGGTGCCGTCATTCGTAATGGGATTGATTACCTCTGCAAGATTCCTTTTCGTCTTCGTGAACCGTTGACACCTAGCGTTTGTGATCCACGCAACACAGTCGCATGCCAAGCAGTAAGTGAAGGTGTTAGCAATGCTGGGCATGTGAGCTCTGCAGAAAGCTGGCCAGTCGCTAGCTGTTAACTTGCCGGCCACCTGGCCTCTTTCCATAGAGTGGCAGCGTGCTCACCTCCCCAGATACGCGCACTGCTAATCTAACAGAGTAAAATAAAACATTAACTGTAACAGCCGATTTTTTCTGGGCTTTCACAGGTCTGCTGTCCTGCCTAAACCCTCCTTGGTCTGCCCCCTGACATTGTAGCCAGCTCTCCGTCCCTGGAATGGCTACTCCTGGTTAATGTAATTTAGTCTACGTCCTGTTCCGCTATTCGTGAGAAACGCTGATGTTTCTTGATGTGCATAACTGACTGGCAGAGTTACTCATATGGTGCAGTTATAAATGAGAGCTGTCTAAACACATCAGTACAGGAAGCTCAGTTAGAATTTTGGTTATTATTCCAAAGGCCCTTTTCTGTAGTCTGATGACTGTGTCCTTATATTTTGTGCGAGCCCCGAGGCCTCTAGAAAGTGAGTGCAATGGTAAAGATGTAGTGCACACAAGAATGGTGGTGCTACAACGTCCCCTGTGTCCTCAGGACAGTGTGAGTCGTCGTATGTTCGGGTGGTGCAGTGCGGTTGGCTGGTTGGCGCTGCTGCATCACAAAAGACGCTCCGCAGGCGTCAACGAGTCAGTGCCGAGCCCCGTCTGTGGGGCCGGCCGGAGTGGCCGAGCGGTTCTAGGCGCTACAAACTGGAACCGCGCGACCGCTACGGTCGCAGGTTCGAATCCTGCCTCGGGCATGGGAGTGTGTGATGTCCTTAGTTTAGTTAGGTTTAAGTAGTTCTAAGTTCTAGGCGACTGATGACCTCAGAAGTTAAGTCCCATAGTGCTCAGATCCATTTGAACCATTTTGAACACATCTGTGGTAGGAGGGGTGGCCGCTCCCTGCTCCTGCCGCAGCCGCAGGCAGAGACGCGTCAGCAGCCAGGGGGTCCCGTCTGGCCGCACAGCCCGCTGCAGCGCCCTAGCCTGCGGCTCCTGCCCACGTGAGCGGGGCCGTCTCTCTCCTGTTTCTGCTCGTGTTGCCCTTCATACTGGCCGCCGGCAACCATGGTCTCTTATGGTCTGCTTTTCCTGTGGTAATACACTACTGGCCATTAAAATTGCTACACCACGAAGATTACGTGCTACAGACGCGAAATTTAACCGACAGGAAGAACATGGTGCGATATGCAAATGATTAGGTTTTCAGAGCATTCACACAAGGTTGGCGCCGGTGGCGACACCTACAACGTGCGGAAATGAGGAAAGTTGCAAATACTCTTCTCGGGTTTGCCGCCGGATTGTATTGTGTAACTCGCACAATATTTCGTCGATGCAACTGCTCGACATCATCAGGTGGTGGTAGCTGCTGTTATCACTGCTGCAAGATGCTACTGATGATAATCGCCGCCGCCGCCGCCGCGCACATGGTGGAGGTTTTAACCCTCAGCTGTTATCGAAGTTCTAGCACCTGTAATGTGCTTCTCCTTCTGGCGTGACGTTGGGAGATATGATGTCGTGATTTGTTGTTGTTGCTTTTGACTGTTGTGCTGGTTTTTTTTTTTTTTTTTTTTTTTAAGAAGACAGGACAGAGAAAGGAATAGTAGAAGATGGCGGAAAAGGAACGGCCCATTGACTAGCCAGGAATACTATTATACTAAGCTATAGAATAAAGAATAGGAGGAGGAATAGTTAGAGTGAGTGAAATCGAAAGGCCATTATCCTGGCCGCCTCTTCCTCGTAGCGGCGTCTTGATGGTGGCAGACAGTTTTGAAGTGATGGTTTGGGGGGGGGGGGGGGGGGAAGAGAAAGTAGTCAGAGAGTGACAGCTTGAGAAGTGGAAAGAGGAAGGGCCTGTCGTGATTAGGCCATCATTGGGGGGCCGAGTGGGTGGAAGGGGGGGGGGGGTGGCGTGCTTGTGAGGGTGAATTACATGACATGATGGTGGATGATCGATGATGTGAATTCATGGGGGGCGGAAAAGAAGGTCTGGCCATCGAGTGGTGGCCAGACGATGAACACGGGTACCCAGGGAGAGGATTAAGGGATTAGGAGAGTGACGTGTTTGTTGGTAGAAGGAATTGGCTGCAGATAGGATGCGGGTGCGAAGGAGCGGCACGTCGGCCAGGTTGTGGAGTTCTTGGGTTGGGAAGTCGAAAGGGAGGTGGAGGGCACGCCGGAGAGCCCGATTCTGGACGGTATTGCCTGCTCCCGGCATGATAAATTCCGTTGCCGCCGTGCGGTTATCATCGCACGGCGGCAACGGAATTTATCATGCCGGGAGCAGGCAATACGCGTGCGCGGGAAGACGCTCGTAGTTGGAGGAAAGCGGCGCTCCTGGTGCCCCCTGCTGGGAGCCGCAGAAAGGACATCCGCGCGTGCGCTGTGGGCAATGACTGTGCTGCCGGACGCTCCTGTGGTTAAAGTCCGAACTAAACCTCAGTTGCGCGTTTCGTCACTTGACGGATCGAAAGTACTTGTTTCCCCTTTTTTTTTTTATTTAATGGCAGCCAGTGCTGGATTCCAGGCGGCGCTTAGTTGAAACCCTGCATCTCTGTTGATAAGATTGTCAGCTGTACGGATATGTATGGCATCCTTAACAACATAGTCCCAGAAAGATGACGCTGGGGATAAAATTTCCGTCTGTTCGTACAGCATACGATGTCCCGCGTCCAGGCAATGCTCCGCTACCGCTGATTTATCAGGCTGCCCCATGCGTGTGTGACGAAGGTGTTCGACGCAACGTTCTTGCACGGTTCGGCATGTCTGTCCAATGTAAGATTTTCCACATTGGCATGGGATTTTATACACACCACGTTTCCTAAGGCCAAGATCGTCTTTGACCGAGCACAATAAATTCCTCAATTTTGCTGGTGACCGAAATACACACTTGATATCGTGCTTTTTGAGGATTCTTTCTATTCTCGAAGACATGCCGCCAAAATAGGGCAAGAACGCTGTTGCAGTGGGTGCCTCCTCATCTTCATTTACATCCCTGCTTCGAATTTGCTTGGAACGGAATGCATGGCGTACCTGCCTATTGGAATAGCCATTCTGTTGGAATACCGTTCTCAGGTGTTGTAGTTCACCAGGTAGACTGTCGGCATCTGAGACTACATGTGCTCTATGCACCAAAGAGCGTAGGACACTACCGCGTTGCGCAGGGTGATGCCAACTTGTCGCCTGCAAATATAGCTCCGTATGAGTTGATTTGTGGTAGACGCTGTGTCCCAGTGTACCATCCGCTTTTCTCCTGACTAAGACATCGAGGAATGGTAAGGTGCCATCCTTTTCCACTTCCATGGTGAACTGAATGTTGGGATGGAGCGAGTTCAGATGCCGGAGAAACACAGGTACTGTCTCCATTCCGTGGGGCCACACTACAAAGGTATCGTCTACGTACCGCCAGAAACAAGAAGGTTTGAGACTTGCTGACTGCAGTGCTTTTTCCTCAAAGTCTTCCATAAAATAGTTGGCCACCATGGGAGACAGAGGACTTCCCATGGCAACACCGTCCACTTGTTCAAAATACTGGTCATTGAATAAGAAATAAGTTGAGGTAAGCACATGTTTAAATAATGCCACCATGTCTCTCTCAAACTGGTTGCTGATAAGCTCTAACGAATCCTGCAGAGGTACTTTCGTAAATAAAGATATAACGTCAAAACTAACTAAAATATCCGACGCTTGTAGCTTAAGTGTCTTCAGGCGTCCTATGAAGTCCTCTGAATTCCGGATGTGGTGATCACACTTGCCTACGAGAGGACCCAACAGTGTAGCAAGATGTTTGGCCAGAAAAAAGTGGGAGCTCCAATGATGCTCACAATTGGCCGAAGTGGTGTTCCATCCTTGTGTATCTTGGGTAGGCCGTAGAGTCTTGGGGGGACTGCAGCCTGTTGGCGTAGACTTTTGGTCACTTTAGAAGGAATGGAACTCTTCTTGAGAAGATCTAATGTTTTAGAGTTCCATTCCTTCTAAAGTGACCAAAAGTCTACGCCAACAGGCTGCAGTCCCCCCAAGACTCTACGGCCTACCCAAGATACACAAGGATACGGCTGGGGCAGCCTGATAAATCAGCGGTAGCGGAGCATTGCCTGGACGCGGGACATCGTATGCTGTACGAACAGACGGAAATTTTATCCCCAGAGTCATCTTTCTGGGACTGTGTTGTTAAGGAGGCCATACATATCCGTACAGCGGACAATCTTCAATCTTATCAACAGGGATGCAGGGTTTCAACTAAGCGCTGCCTGGAATCCAGCACTGGCTGCCATTAAATAAAAAAAAAGGGGGAAACAAGTACTTCCGATCCGTCAAGTGACGAAACGCGCAACTGAGGTTTAGTTCGGACTTTAACCACAGGAGCGTCCGGCAGCACAGTCATTGCCCACAGCGCACGCGCGGATGTCCTTTCTGCGGCTCCCAGCAGGGGGCACCAGGAGCGCCGCTTCCCTCCAACTACGAGCGTCTTCCCGCGCACGCGTATTGCCTGCTCCCGGCATGATAAATTCCGTCGCCGCCGTGCGATTATCATCAGTAGCATCTTGCAGCAGTGATAACAGCAGCTACCACCACCTGATTATGTCGAGCAGTTGCATCGACGAAATATTGTGCGAGTTACACAATACAATCCGGCGGCAAACCCGAGAAGAGTATTTGCAGCAGATCCGTCGGGAAAGCATGAAAAGTCACATGAGGAAAGTTTCCAACCGATTTCTCATACACAAACAGCAGTTGACCAGCGCTGCCTGTTGAAATGTAGTTGTGATGCCTCGAGTAAGGAGGAGAAATACGTAACACCACGTTTACGACTTTTATAAAGGTCGGGCTGTAGCCTACGCGAATGCGGTTTATCGTATCGTGACATTGCTGCTCGCGTTGGTCGAGATCCAATTGCTGTTAGCAGAATATGGAATCGGTGGGTTCAGGAGGGTATACTGAACGCTGTGCTGGATCCCAACGGCCTCGTATCACTAGCAGTAGAAATGTCAGGCATCTTATCCGCGAGGCTGTAACGGATCGTGCAGCGACGTCTCGATCCCTGAGGCAACAAATGGGGACGTTTACAAGACAACAACCATCTGCACTAACAGTTCGACGACGTTTGCAGCAGCATTGACTATCAGCACGGAGACGTTACATTTCAGATGTGTTGCGACCCGTGGCTCTACCTTTCATTCGATCCCTGGGAAACCTCACATTTCAGCAGGATACTGCATGACCGCATGTTGCAGGTACTGTAGGGCCTTTCTCGATACAGAAAATGTTCCAGTGCTGCCCTGGCCAGCACATTCTCCAGATCTCTCACCAATTGAAAACGTCTGGTCAATGGTGGCCGAGCAACTGGCTCGTCACAGTACGCCAGTCACTACTCTTGATGAAGTGTGGTATCGTGTTGAAGCTGCATGGGCATCTGTACCTGTACACTCCATCCAAGCTCTGTTTGACTCAATGCACAGACGTATCAAGGCCGTTATTACGGCCGGAGGTGGTTGTTGTAGGTACTGGTTTCCCAGGATCTATGCACCCAAGTTGCGGGAAAATGTAATCACATGTCAGTTCTAGTATAAAATAGTTGTCCAATGAATGCCCCTTTATCATCTGCATTTCTTCTTGGTGTAGCATTTTTAATGGCCAGTAGTGTACTTTCACAACACCTATAAGACTGTAACATTCAAAGACCAAACTGCACAACACAAAACACAACGTGGTGATGTTCGTTCATTTATCAGTTTCCTTGGGCCACGTGAGCCAGATCTAATAGTCAATGAACGAGTCAGTACGTAGTTTACAGAATGCTGGTTAGAAAATTTAAAAACGAAAGAATTAAAGAATTAATAGAGCGTGTAACAAATGGAGAATATACAGTCCTGGAAATTGAAATAAGAACACCGTGAATTCATTGTCCCAGGAAGGGGAAACTTTATTGACACATTCCTGGGGTCAGATACATCACATGATCACACTGACAGAACCACAGGCACATAGACACAGGCAACAGAGCATGCACAATGTCGGCACTAGTACAGTGTATATCCACCTTTCGCAGCAATGCAGGCTGCTATTCTCCCATGGAGACGATTGTAGAGATGCTGGATGTAGTCCTGTGGAACGGCTTGCCATGCCATTTCCACCTGGCGCCTCAGTTGGACCAGCGTTCGTGCTGGACGTGCAGACCGCGTGAGACGACGCTTCATCCAGTCCCAAACATACTCAATGGGGGACAGATCCGGAGATCTTGCTGGCCAGGGTAGTTGACGTACACCTTCTAGAGCACGTTGGGTGGCACGGGATACATGCGGACGTGCATTGTCCTGTTGGAACAGCAAGTTCCCTTGCCGGTCTAGGAATGGTAGAACGATGGGTTCGATGACGGTTTGGATGTACCGTGCACTATTCAGTGTCCCCTTGACGATCACCAGAGGTGTACGGCCAGTGTAGGAGATCGCTCCCCACACCATGATGCCGGGTGTAGGCCCTGTGTGCCTCGGTCGTATGCAGTCCTGATTGTGGCGCTCACCTGCACGGCCCCAAACACGCATACGACCATCATTGGCACCAAGGCAGAAGCGACTCTCATCGCTGAAGACGACACGTCTCCATTCGTCCCTCCATTCACGCCTGTCGCGACACCACTGGAGGCGGGCTGCACGATGTTGGGGCGTGAGCGGAAGACGGCCTAACGGTGTGCGGGACCGTAGCCCAGCTTCATGGAGACGGTTGCGAATGGTCCTCGCCGATACCCCAGGAGCAACAGTGTCCCTAATTTGCTGGGAAGTTGCGGTGCGGTCCCCTATGGCACTGCGTAGGATCCTACGGTCTTGGCGTGCATCCGTGCGTCGCTGCGGTCCGGTCCCAGGTCGACGGGCACGTGCACCTTCCGCCGACCACTGGCGACTACATCGATGTGCTGTGGAGACCTCACGCCCCACGTGTTGAGCAACACGTCCACCCGGCCTCCCGCATGCCCACTATAGGCCCTCGCTCAAAGTCCGTCAACTGCACATACGGTTCACGTCCACGCTGTCGCGGCATGCTACCAGTGTTAAAGACTGCGATGGAGCTTCGTATGCCACGGCAAACTGGCTGACACTGACGGCGGCGGTGCACAAATGCTGCGCAGCTAGCGCCATTCGACGGGCAACACCGCGGTTCCTGGTGTGTCCGCTGTGCCGTGCGTGTGATCATTGCTTGTACAGCCCTCTCGCAGTGTCCGGAGCAAGTATGGTGGGTCTGACACACTGGTATCAATGTGTTCTTTTTTCCATTTCCAGGAGTGTATATTTTGACTTGCAATTTGAGTTAACTTAGAGTTCCTCTTTTCGAAGCCTTTCGGCTTGGAAGGAGGCTGTTAACGTCGGTGTTACGTAATTTCAGCGCAGGGTCATCAAGGCTAGTGTTATTAATTGCTGACCATGCAGCATTTGGTTTCTGAAAAATCGAAGTGTACATATTCTGTCATGATTACAATTTCCTCAAAATACAAGCGAATGAAAAACTTCGGTAGCTTGCAATGAAAACTTATTATTACGAAACATCAGTGGTGTCTTTTCTAAAAACGGGGACTTTCCCTTGCAACTGATAGTCTGTGAGATATGGTCCTCCGACAGTACAGGCGTTGAAACTTTACACTGGTCTGTGCAGGCGACATCGATTACTGAGTTGATCAATACCTGAGCTTTTAATAGGATCACCGCATATGCATTATGTTGGCACACAAACGGCACTTGTTTTCGGTATATTGAAAGAAAGAGTTGCAGTAAAAATCTTATCGAATTCTCTGTCGGATGAATTTACCGGAGCTTCGGTAGTTCGTAATTTTTCTTTGTTAGAAGGGAAGAAATAACAATGATAAGTTGTTTAGATGGTAGACGTGAATGGCCGTTGCATGATGCAGATCTGCTTTGGACTGCAGAGTCTGTATGATTTGGAGTCTTCCCAATTTTTCCATTACGAAACACCGCCGTAACAGTTCAACTTCCTGTTATACTACTTCGTGTTGCAGCAGAAAGCTTTGTTTTGGCGCTGACCTTACACATCGTACATCGTTGGCGAAGCTATGAGAACATGTTCCTATTGCCATCGAGTGGTCAAAACACGGCCCTGTTGCATTAACCTAGCGTACCCTGTTTCTTCACGGGTTGCAGAAAGTTGTGGATATAGTGTTCTCTGACTTCTGCCCAGTTCCGACTTAAACTGAAACGATCACAAGCGCAAAGCTGTAGTGGTGGCCGAAAGAGACAGAGAAGCAGTTACAAGATGCATGGGGACTAACAAAAACCGCGTTGGAGTTTTTAACAGACAGGTTCTAAAAATATGATCGACTATCAGATATGAGAGTGCCACGAATATGATTCGCTAGTGGCTGTAATCATTAAAAGACATCTCCAGAGGATCCAACGCAGGTATGTGGTTGAATGGAAAGACTTGATACCAAAACTGATACAGCATTTCTACCAGAAAGCGTTACACTATCAGTGAATCTTGTGAGTGCCTGTAGAACGAGGACCGCTTTTTATGCTGGGTGATGCTAACATAGTCGTTCTGATCGTGGTTTTAATAGTGCAGTCCTTACGTGTAATGTATGTTGGCAGCGGTACAATCCTTCTGTGGTCAGCTTCAAATGCCTTTTCTAAATAGTGTTCCTCGAGAACGTCTTGCCTCCAGGGATTCCCATTTGTCCTACCTGGTGAGTGTAATCCGACTACTGAAAAAAAAAAAAAAAATTATCTCCAAACAAGGTGATTCTCATGAGCAATTTAATTAACAAGTCTTATCAATTTGATATCTGTGTCATGCCGTCTGGCAGGTGTGATTCTTCAATTGGTGTTTCCTTTCCTTGTGGTGGTACCTTTTAAAGATATTTCAATCGTCCACATATTCAGGAAGAGACAACCATTGTAGTAAAATCAGATGAGTTACCGAATTTATAAAATGATATGTAGTATGAAATTTATATTTACAAATTATCTGTGCTTTTACCCTAAGAGACTTCGTATATGACGGACATTTGGTTATTTTTAGGCTTCGTATATGACGGACATTTGGTTATCTTAAGAGCGAGTTGCCGGCCGGAGTGGCTGTGCGGTTCTAGGCGCTACAGTCTGGAACTGCGATACCGCTACGGTCGCAGGTTCGAATCCTGCCTCGGGCATGGATGTGAGTGATGTCCTTAGGTTAGTTAGGTTTAAGTAGTTCTACGTCCTAGGGGACTGATGACCACAGCAGGTAAGTCCCATAGTGTTCAGATCCATTTAAGAGAGATTTCCAAAGCGAGGGGGGCAAGCTTGACTGTGGTAGATCTTAGCACTCCGTCATGAGCCAAAAATGAGTTTAATACTCTAGTCGTGCGAGCATGATATGACAGATAAGGAAAGATATTTGTCTACTTGATGAAAAATTCTTAGAGGGAATATAGTATACGCCATAGACCTGTATGGGACTTTCACAACATGTAACGAGAACTAAGCGACGTGAAAACGAGTGTATTGCCTAATTTCTTCCACCTTCGAAAATAGCTCATATTAACGGGAGGAATATACATTTTGCGTGAGAAATTTGAACTTTATGGCCAACAACGTTGTTGCTTCGGATTGGGTAAATTACATATTTTAAGCTGGTGGGTCTATGTCGGGCTGGGATTGTTTGCAACTACTGTATACGTGCAATTTGCAGCAGCTTGTTTCGCAGTGTACCACAGCTGCTTGCAAGGGCGACCATGAGGAGTCGGCAACCGGAAGTAACTGATTACCTCAGGCTTTTCAGTGTACAAAGAATGTGCCTGCCTGTCTGATCTTGTCTGCAGCAGTGATGGGCTGCCGAAGTGACCAGTGTACTGGACGAGTGTGACAGAAGCGGACGTGCGTGTGTTACGTGAGAGGAGATTCAATATGACTGACATTTGCAATGGACGTATTGAAAGCATCCGAACCCTTACCACTGCATTCATCCCCGGATGCTCTCTGTGGCCGCGGGTAGTGCACTCTGGCATAGATGCGCGTCCACGACTGCGACCGTGACTGCGGCGGAAATTTTCACTGGCCTCCTTATGTCGGCACTGGCGGTGTACAAGGGGGTGGGGGCGCTGCGTGTGAACCTCGGGACAGGAGCAAGCGGGCTGTGCCAATGTTTTCAGCTGTCTCTGACTTCTAGCCCTGACAGGTTACTTCTGCAGACTGAATCATAGCTTGAGTGTGTCGTGTTTAGTGCTTCTCAATACATCACAGTGAATTTTGTCTTGCAGTCGTATTTGCTGTTGTCTCCATGCAATCACGCAATAGTCTATAACACTTGTAATAACTCAGTCGCGACGACCAATTACCGACTAATCAATTTATTGTTTCCGATAGTTATATTGCTTGCATGCATATGATCGGTGCGGGCAGGCATGGTTGGCGTGGGTAATTTTCTCTCTCACACAGCCAGTACAGACGAGTGCTCACGATCACTGGGAGGTGTAATCATCAGGATGTACTTTTTTCACCAAATATGTTTAGTGGAAACTTTATGGTGGAGGAGGGCGCGTACAATACCTCCGATGTATTAAGCGTTACGATCTGTTTGTGACGGAAATTTCATTAGTTGATTTGCATAATGCTTGTGTGTGATACTGAAATGTTGAATATATCACAAATGAGAATCACTGTAAGGTGAAACTGAGTGTTTTAAGTGATCTATTTGACTCCTGTAAATTTTTAAACAATTAATTTCACATGGTAGTGCAAAAGGATTATTTCACTCTACTTTTGATACCGAAATAGCGTCAACTTTGGGTTTGTATCTAGCATTAGCCAACAGGAATGCAATGTTCTGAGGAGAGATGAAAACCTAAATTTTCGCGTTTGGAGATGTTGGTTCACACAGACAAGCATGAAGTGGCTTCCTGGGAGCGACAGAGTCAAGAAGGAAGTCTGGAATTTGCCGACCAACAGAATGCTGCCACTTGATGCTTTGTTGGGGGGGAGGGGGGGCGCAAGATCAAAGGAGGCCGATATTCGTTCCGTGGCCGGTGGTATTTAGTAACATAACCTGTAATTAGCAGACTGAGCTGTTTTGACTTTCGTGGCTGGGCCCTGATGAATGACACAAATGCGCGAGACCCCGAATGGTGCCAGCCGGGTGACCGAGCGGTTATAGGCGCATCAGTCTTAAACCGCACGACTGTTGCAGTCGCAGGTTCGAACCTGCCTCGGACATGGATGTGTGTGATGTCCCTAGGTTAGTTGGGTTTAAGTAGTTCTAAGTTCTGGGGGACCGATGGCCTCTGATGTTAAGTCCCATAGTGCTCAGAGCCATTTGAACTATTTGAGTTATTATGTCATGTGGGGCAAGGGTGTGGGTGCAGTCATAATGTCTACCTAAGTGGGTGAATTTTTTGTAATGAGATCCTTCTGTTCCAGCACACAGAGAGTCTTTTTCTGGGTGTTGGGGAGAGAGAGAGCGATGGGCAGTGGGGGCGGAACATCCTCTGGTGGTGGCACTGTGCACTAACTCATTGATCCCAGCATTTCAAGGTGTGTGCATACAAGAATATTTTCCAACAAGACGACACCTTCAATCTGCAGCAGTGTAATTATTTAATTAGAACATGCACTTGCTGGATGTGAGCTTTTCCCACTAAATAAATGCGACATCGAGCCCTTGTTACCTGAATTTTGTAAAGAAATAGTATATCCTACGCTATATAATTGAATTTCGTGTCTTGAGATCCTTTCTCTCCAGCATAGATGAAAGCTTAGAGACGATAGCGGGATCCATTCTCAGCCAGGAATTCGCCTCGGTAGGAGTTCTCGCATGTGTCGGTATTCCGCAGGAGTACGTTTTTGACAGGAATTTCTCGTGTGCTTTTGTTCAGGTATTAGAGTGACATCCGGTCTGTCAAGCACGGGGCCAGAGCGGGCACCATTGGACAGCCACGTGGTTCGGCCGCTGACAGCTGTGCCACTATGCAGAACCCAGAATGGGCTGTGTGTGTGTTGGTACAAGCTCACATTGGGTGTGGGCCAGTGGACAAGAGACGGTGGAAGGTGCATGCTTCGCTATCGAAAGATTTTTAACAGTGTACTTAAGTGTGATGGGTGTTTCATAACAGTATTCCCGGTGTTATTTGGGGTCACAGACATGGGAGATCTCAAATGGTGGCTGCTATATCGCACTTTATTCCATTCATGATCTGTACATCCCTTTTGCAGGGTTTAACTGTCAGTGCAATATGTATGTACGTTTCTCGATCTGTAGAAAATTGTTTATCATTGAAATTTTCACAATTTGTCCATCGGCAGAAAGCGGCAGTTGCTTTCGAAACATGTCTTGAACTTCTGGATGCGTAATTCTTCTGAATTTCCTGTCTCTGCTTAGACACCAGTGTGGTTCGAAAAGTGTGGAAATCAAAAGCCTTGACTTCGTTCACTCTAGCAGCAAATGTAAACTAAGCCCACTCAGCGTTTTCATGTGCGATCAGAATTAAAAAGCGCTGCAGTTGTTTAAATCTTCCATAGTTCCTTGTCACCCACAAACTGTTTAAACTGTGTGCCATACAGTGTAGTCAATTTCCTGACAAATTCTTTAATTAAATAAATAAACGATATTACAAACACGGCCTTCTATACCATAAATTGTTTAAATAGACAATATTCCTCACATTGTCTAAATTGTTTAAACAATTTTCAATACACTGAATTCCATTTTGCACCAAATTCTTGGAAAAAAGGGCTATAATCCATATACTGCCATAAATAAATGAACAATATTCCACAAATTATCGAAATTGTTTAAACAGTATTCTATACACTGCAAACGATTTTCCACAAATTCCCAATCAACTGAGTCTTTTTTCCCACCAATTTTCATGTAGGGAAGGGATGAGGGTGGAATGGAAGGTTTTCCAGGGGATTAAGTAGTTTATAGATTGAATTAATTAGTCAATCAAGTGTGCTTATATTGGCGATGTGAGTTCCCAGAGGGATGGGGGAGGAGAATGTAGAGGATGAGGGGGAGGCTGGAATAGGTTAACGAGTTAATGACATGTCAATCAAAAGGATGGATTATCCCCAGAGTGTCGTAACCTGTCAATCAAATGGATGGACTACCCCTTGGGGGTCTTAATCCTTTGAGCAGAACAATAGGTTAAGGTCCTGTCAATCAAAAGTGAACAGTGTGTTTGGCCCTGACTGCATACTTGCCCTGAATGTAGGCAACCTCCTCTAAAACATTGGCCTGATACCACTGTTGCCCTACTACTTATGTGCCAGGATGTGATACTTGATTCTGTAGTTGTCGTTAGCTGGTAGAATGGGTTAAGTGATGTAGTAAATAGCTTTGCACGTCCAACATCGAGACTGCGTATTGGAACCATAGGTGGTACAGGTAGTGCTGTTCAGTTTTAATAATCGAGTTTCTCGACCTGACGTGGTTCGAAGGAACAGTTAAGAATTTAAGTGATCCATTACCCATAACTTGCATTAAGGGAACCATGATACTTATGACTCAAGTAGAATGGCATTTGATATTTATTGTCTGTGTATTTTCTGTTTAAGTAATAGAAAGTGATCTAATGGAGACCGAGAAAGTAGGAAAGAAGAAAGGGTCCCCTGGATTATAGGAACTTGCCAGTAGGAAACTTTATCATAATCGAGAGTATAGCATAAAAAGAAAATGAGAACATACAGACAAAACATTTATTATAATATGACCACACCCAAATTTAAATGGGGAAATAAGAGTAAGGACTCTAATAAACATTTAGATATGATTATAATTGATATGAATTTTGTTGTCTCATGTATCTACACTCCTGGAAATGGAAAAAAGAACACATTGACACCGGTGTGTCAGACCCACCATACTTGCTCAGGACACTGCGAGAGGGCTGAACAAGCAATGATCACACGCACGGCACAGCGGACACACCAGGAACCGCGGTGTTGGCCGTCGAATGGCGCTAGCTGCGCAGCATTTGTGCACCGCCGCCGTCAGTGTCAGCCAGTTTGCCGTGGCATACGGAGCTCCATCGTAGTCTTTAACACTGGTAGCATGCCCCGACAGCGTGAACGTGAACCGTATGTGCAGTTGACGGACTTTGAGCGAGGGCGTATAGTGGGCATGTGGGAGGCCGGGTGGACGTACCGCCAAATTGCTCAACACGTGGGGCGTGAGGTCTCCACAGTACATCGATGTTGTCGCCAGTGGTCTGCGGAAGGTGCACGTGCCCGTCGACCTGGACCGGACCGCAGCGACGCACGGATGCACGCCAAGACCGTAGGATCCTACGCAGTGCCATAGGGGACCGCACCGCCACTTCCCAGCAAATTAGGGACACTGTTGCTCCTGGGGTATCGGCGAGGACAATTCGCAACCGTCTCCATGAAGCTGGGCTACGGTCCCGCACACCGTTAGGCCGTCTTCCGCTCACGCCCCAACATCGTGCAGCCCGCCTCCAGTGGTGTTGTGACAGGCGTGAATGGAGGGACGAATGGAGACGTGTCGTCTTCAGCGATGAGAGTCGCTTCTGCCTTGGTGCCAATGATGGTCGTATGAGTGTTTGGCGCCGTGCAGGTGAGCGCCACAATCAGGACTGCATACGACCGAGGCACACAGGGCCTACACCCGTCATCATGGTGTGGGGAGCGATCTCCTACACTGGCCGTACACCTCTGGTGATCGTCAAGGGGACACTGAATAGTGCACGGTACATCCAAACCGTCATCGAACCCATCGTTCTACCATTCCTAGACCGGCAAGGGAACTTGCTGTTCCAACAGGACAATGCACGTCCGCATGTATCCCGTGCCACCCAACGTGCTCTAGAAGGTGTAAGTCAACTACCCTGGCCAGCAAGATCTCCGGATCTGTCCCCCATTGAGCATGTTTGGGACTGGATGAAGCGTCGTCTCACGCGGTCTGCACGTCCAGCACGAACGCTGGTCCAACTGAGGCGCCAGGTGGAAATGGCATGGCAAGCCGTTCCATAGGACTACATCCAGCATGTCTACGATCGTCTCCATGGGAGAATAGCAGCCTGCACTGCTGCGAAAGGTGGATATACACTGTACTAGTGCAGACATTGTGCATGCTCTGTTGCCTGTGTCTATGTGCCTGTGGTTCTGTCAGTGTGATCACGTGATGTATCTGACCCCAGGAATGTGTCAATAAAGTTTCCCCTTCCTGGGACAATGAATTCACTGTGTTCTTATTTCAATTTCCAGGAGTGTATTTTGTCAAAACAACAGTAATAATGCTGCTGCTTTTGTAGAGTATCGACGAATTAAAGGTTCCTCTTGGCACTCTGGGGTTAAGGAACATGATTTAGAACTTCTAATTACCTGATAGTTAGGAAATTTCTCCTGGGACCGGCTGACGGCCAATTGCACCACAAATTTTTGAATATGTTACTGTTGCCTTGCCTGAGAAAGCTGAATGCAATTTGGGATTTCCAGCAGTGCACGAGATACGTCACGACAACAGAACATTCCATGGTCCTCTGTTCAAAATGTGCTGTGAGTAATTATGAAATGGTATATCTAGTGGAAGAGAAAGAAAGAGCAGTACGCTGAATATGTGGCAAAAATTGTCGGAATTTTCACTCAGACTTATGGTGGTGTGAATGAGCCATCTCAATTCAGACAGTCTGTTGAGACAACCATCAAGGCAGGTAGCCCAGATATTTCACATGTGAAGGCGAGCCACTGCTGCAAATAAATTAGACACCCATCAACGAGTTTACCAGGTGTCACGCCTACGATGCTAACCCATGCAACTACAACATTTATTAGCACTCCATAACAGTAAAGACAGGATGTTCTAATGGATCTCTGCACATATCGTTGGGTGAAGGCAGAGCAAAATCAAATACCGCAAATGTTCTTTTTCCTGCCAACTACACTCTCCAGCTGCTGTGCATGGCAGCACTGTGCCTCATCATTTTCATATGTGTTTCTTGTCTACAAAATTCTCGTATAATGTCACACGTGAGCAAGCAATGTGAACAGCATTCCTGAATGAGGCCCAACTGTTGGACAGCAATATCATCCATGATAGCATTACTCCTCAGACAAGTGTTTCCTTTGCTCTGTTGAGGGCCTCTTTATCCAGCTCTAGCTTATCAGTGCAGTGGAGAAGCAAAAGTCATGACGTAAATTTCAATATGTGGTCTGCTACACCATGCAGAGTAGATGCAATACAAACATTTCTCTCGTCTTCAACAATGAAGTAACCCAGAAGAAACACAAAGGTATTCAGAAGAGGAAGCATGTACCTTGTCTTTGCCTTGACAAGAGCCATCACACCATATCATTTCAATGCTGCGCTTGCCTGGACCACTCTTTTGTATAATACATTCTCATTCTGCAAATATGGAGAAAATACACATAAATTCTTCATTTGTGCGGCCATAGTGTCCTTAGTTACTTTATAATTCATGAGCGTATTTTTGATTCGTCGTTGCAACTACAAAATGCGTCACTTTTCCACGTTTCGCTTCCTTGAGGTAAAGCACCATCAGTGACCTGTAATTACGTTTATTTAGATTTTGATTTGCTTTTTAGTTCGAAAAACAGTTAATTAAGAATAGGTTGGTTTGTACTTACGGTGATTTTTCGGCTGCTTTCTAACAGAAACAAGATTTCATTATAAAATCTGAATATGTTCTCACTATAGAGGAAAAAAATTAAAACAGTAGTGTAAACACAGAGTTAATAAAAGAAGAAATTAAAAACATAGCAACACAGATTAAAAAAGAAAACAATCAGTTCAAAAATAATTGTGATGAAACACAGCTTAAAAAGCTAAAGAAAAAATTGCAAACAGAAAATGTCATTATAACAAAATCTGACAAAGGTGTTGTCCTCATGAAAACAAAGAATACATAGAAAAATAACAGAATAATTCACCATCAAAAACAACATAAAAAGTTAAAAACAAACCCAAGTAACAGATTTCAAACACATGTTAGAAACACACTAAAAATATAGAGTACACATTTACGGACAGAGAGAAACAGAGACTTGTACAAAACAAATCCTTAAGCCCCCAACATGAGATGTCAACCAGTGTGAATGCAGCCGATAGGGAATTTTGTATCATAATATGTTAAGTAATTTTATGGTAATAGGAAAGCTAATTCGAGTGCAAATGAAAACATTTAATAAGGTAAAGTATAAATAAAATACCAGAATGTTAAATATTTATTTCGGGAAAAAGTAAAGTTCGAAAGTGTGTTATTTGTTGATCGGTTAGTCATGAAAAGTGCGGACTAATGCGGAAGAATAATGATTTTCTATTGGCCTTAAAGAGAACTGACCAATCAGAATATTCTTCGCGCCTCTTTTCTCTTGGAGATAGAAAATGCTTCCTAGTTCTATTGCATGCTTCAAAAGTGCTTTAAAGTGAAGGCATATTTATTCCGGTGGTCTCTCTTTCCTTTTTTTCTTTCTTTTCTTGAATGTAGTGTCTTTTAAGTAATTTTGTGTACGTGAGAAGACAGTAATTTCGCGTGGCACATTTAGCAGATCGGTGACCAAAATCTTGAGTGCATTAGACACCGATAAGCTTAAACTGTGGCGAGCATTTTAATTTAAGAACAATGTGAGTTTAGCAGCCGTTCAGATTTTGGGAGATACGTTACTATTAACTTCCTAACGTGAATGAAAGGGTTTGTGCATGACTTTGTTAGGATTAGCATGGGCTTGGCAGTGAACTTATGATTCTAAACATGAGAATATACCGAAGTTTTGCCAGTATTTCCACCTTTCATTCAAAGTTAAGACCCTTTCCCGATACTTAAAATAGTTGCGTTGTATGCAGCGTGGTGCGAGTCGCAGTACAGTAGGTTGCTGCTTGGCTTTCCTCCAGGCGATCTGTTGCGACGAGTTCACAGGTAGGTGCAGGTAAAATCCCTAAAAGGAACCGCGCCGCCACACATGGTGCGTCTGTGCCGGAAAAACAGTTAAAAAGCCGTAGTACATTGAATCCATGGTTGAAAGACCGAACGGAATCCTTGCCACTGGCTTCTACCCCGACCTAAACCTCCCGTAACCTGATGTTCTCCAAACCCAACAAGCCTCCATCTGATGCCTCTTCCTATCGCCCTATACGTCTCACTTCGTTGTTCGGCAAGCTATTGGAATCCATCCTTACCTGGCGCATCCATCACCACCTCCAGCGACACCACCTCCTTCCCAACACCCAATGTGGCTTTCGACCTTCCTTCTCTGCCGATGACCAACTCCTACGCCTCACCCATCTCCTCTCCCTCCAGCTTAACTTCCGTCACTCAGCCATTGTTGTCTCCATAGACCTCAAAAAGGCCTACGACCGTGTCTGGCATCTCGGTCTACTGTTTCAACTCCAGACCTACGCCCATTCTATCAACTATGTCCGTCTGACTGCCTCCTTCCTCTCCCATAGCCCCTCCTACGTTACCATCCATACCGCCGATTCTCGCACCTTCTACCCCTCCGCAGATGTGTCCCAGGGCTCTGTCCTCTCCTCTCTCTGCCTCATGTACATGTCAGATACGCCCCCCACCCGGTCCACCTACTGCAATATGCCGATGACACCGCCTTCCTTGCCCTGGCTCCTATCATTCAATGGCCCATCGCCTTCTCCAGAATCACCTTGACCTTTTTGCCATATGGTGTACCTAACAGCAGTGGGTGTAGTTTTGTAGCACAATCGTCTGAAATATCGTATATCGCTTACAGGCAGTTTTTACGCTTTGATCCAACAGGAAATGTACATTCAAAAGAATTTTGGATTGCCTTTTATGGTGCTCTACCTAGTTTGTGGTCAGACAGACAAAAATAGGGTTTATTACGTCTAAATTCTTGGGAGGTGCTAGAATTTGGGGGATTATCGCGACTGAACACTACGATACTCTACATAAATTTAGAGGCGTTTTAAAGCATATTGGGGCAAGCAAAAACAAATGGATTTCCTAAATAGCTTCTGGGCTGGGGAAACGTTTAATCACAGAAAGGTAAGTGTAAGAGAGTTTGCGTTAAAGTGGATGACACATCAGTCATATTTAAACAGTACAGTCGAGTCAGAACAAATTGTCATGGGCCTGGAATGTAAACTGCCCATGAACTGCCGAAACAAAATTATTGCAGCTCCGAGGGATGACGTTCAGGCCGGCCGTTGTGGCCGAGCGGTTCCAGGCGCTTCAGTCTGGAACTGCGCTGCTGCTACGGTCGCAGGTTCGTATCCTGCCTCGGGCATGGATGTGTTTCATGTCCTTAGGTTTAAGTATTTCTAAGTTCTAGGGGACTGATGACCTCAGATGTTAGGTCCCATAGTTCTTAGAGCCATTTGAACCACCTGATGACGTTCATAAATTCGTTAGTTATATGGAGAGGGTTGAGAAGTTGTTGCATGAGGAGGAGCATGCAAATCGTAATGTAAGATCATCAAATAATGCAGAACCGCGGCAGAATGTAAACTTTAACAGAATTGGCATGTACCGCGGAACCAACATGAGCAGAGGTGCCGGGAGGTGGCGCTATTCAGCAAATGATAGGCGAAATAATGGGGAACAGGTACACAATTGTCGATCGTATTCTCTGGTGCGAAAGGATGATGTTGCGCCAAGGCGACAGAAAATGGCGGTAAACGCAAGAAATGGTACAGAATCTCGGAATCCGTTAAACTAAATGCCGTCTGTGAAAGGGTTAGCGTTTACAAGACGGGAAGTGGTAATTGGAACCCACTAGAAAAACCCTTCCTACGTGTTAGAAGTAAACAGAGAGGGATTATAAGCGAGGAGCTGAGAAAGCTAGTAACAACAGACGAAACGAGCTACGTAAAAATCTGTACATTTAACGGAGGTTTAGGGGAGTTTTGGTACTGACACAAAGAAAATCAGCACTGTACTGCAGGCTAAACGAGAGATGTACACACAACAAAAAAGTTTTGCATCGCTCAGAACTCCTGAAGAAAGACGTTGACTGTCGATATTGTATCAGAGACACAGTCCCTTTGACTGTTCAGACATGTCACTAAACCCGCCAAAAGATGTAAACAACCACCCATCAGCAGCGCTTTTTAGATGTAGGGGGTCCGACAGCCAATCAGTTCCAGTCATTCCACCAGGAAGGAAGAACACAGCACATGTTGTCTCTATTTCAACCATGTCTAGACGGTTAACACTGCGATCGACCGCGCCCGCATTGTTACTTTTTCCCAGGAAGGGCTCTCAACAAGCGAAGTGTCCAGTCGTCTTGGAGTGAGCCAAAGCGATGTTGTTCGGACATGGAGGAGATACAGAGAGACAGGAACTGTCGATGACATGCCTCGCTCAAGCTGCCCAAGGGCTACTATTGCAGTGGATGACGGCTACATACGGATTATAGCTCGGAGGATCCCTGACAGCAACGCCACCATGTTCAATAATGCATTTCGTGCAGTCACAGGACGTCGTGTTACGACTTAAACTGTGCGAAATAGGCTGCATGATGCGCAGCTTTACTCCCGATGTCCACGGGGAGGTCCGTCTTTGTAATTGCGACATCATGCAGTGTGGTAGAGATAGGGCCAACAACATCCGAATAGAGCGCTCAGGAATGTCATCACGTTCTTTTCACCAATGAGAGTGCCTTCAACCAGACAATCGTCAGAGACGTATTTGGAGAGAATGTGGTCAGGCTGAACGCCTAAAACCCACTGTCCAGCAGTGCACCAACAAGGTGGAGGTTCTCTGCTGTTTTGGGGTGGCATTATGTAGGGCCGACGTACGCCGCTGGTGGTCATGGAAGGCGCCGTAACGGCTGTACGATCAGTGAAAGCCATCTTCCTACCGATAGCGCAACCATATAGGCAGCATATTGGCGAGACATTCGTCTCGTGGACGACAATCTCCGCCCCCATCGTGGACATCTCGTGAATGACTTCATTCAGGATAACGACATCCCTCGACTAGAGTGACCAGCATGTTCTCCAAACATCAATCCTATCGAACAAGCCTGGGATATATTGAAAAGGGCTGTTTATGGACGAAGTGACCCACTAAGCACTCTGAGGGATCTAAGCCGAATCGCCGTTGAGTAGTGGGACAATATATACCAACAGTACCTAGATGAAATTGTGGGTAGTATGGACGACGAAAACAGGCATGCATCAATGCAAAAGGACGTATTACTTTGTATTTGAGGTAGCAGTGTGTACAGTAATCTGGACCACCACGTGTGAAGGCCTCGCTGTTGGGTGGTACAACATGCTATGTGTGGTTTTAATGAGCAATAAAAAGGGCGGAAATGATGTTTATGCTGATCTCTATTCTAATTTACTGTACAGGTTCCGGAACTCTCTGAACCGAGGCGATGCAAAGCTTTTCTTGATGTGTGTATTAGCAGAAAATGAGACAGAACCTGACTGCCAGAAAGTCTCTAGCAACCAAGTTAAAGTCGAGTCATTTTGTGGAGAAGGAGAAGATACAGCAGATGCAGAATTACAGGAGATTGGTGATGTCAGTTTAAAAGAAATACTAGCGTCTATAAAAGACGACGTCTGTGAGGCTATAAGGAAGAGGCAGAAAAATGGTGACGAAAATGGGGGTCAGCCAACTAATTGTGGAAAAAAGGAAGAGAGAGAGGAAAGGGAGATTGGCGAAAGCCGGAAAAAATTTTTGAATTCTCATTAGTGGTCAGGATAGTTAGTATGGGGGAGAAAAGTGATGAGGGTAATCCTGCAAAAATCTGTGTAATTTCTGGAAACAGGGAAGGTTTCGATAGAATGGAGGTCGTGAACATTTGTTGGAGGAGCGTTGTGACACGAGCAATGAAAGGAAAGTGTTGAGCCAGCCAGTGACTAGTCTGCAAGTATGTAACGAAGAAGTACAGTTTTTAGCAGATTGCTGCAGTGATTTATGTGCTATGAGTAAAAGTTGGTTAGAATTGCTGTCAAGTAGAAACCAACTTGTAATAATCCCAGTAATTGGGGTGCAGATAATTGTAGCCACAGGAAAATTTGAAAAACCTGTTAAGCTCGAATTTCTGTTGCCAGCCAAAAAAATGGTGTGCAAGTACTCCATAACTTCCTTATAATCCCTGATTTATGTATAAAAATGCTAATTGACGTAGATTTCTTTAACCGGTACAAAGGGAGATTAAATTTTAATGAAAGCGTAGTAATTTTTTTAATAAATGGGAAAGATATGGTTGTACCATTCTTTCGGAACCATAATTTGTCTAAAGAAGAAGTAACCAGTATACCAGATAGGTATTGTAGCAGGATGGAAGGTTTAGAGGGCTACGATGACTATGGGGATGATGTGGAGGTAGACCCTGAGGAAACTAATGTGGTACAAGAAAAAATAGAACAAAAAGTAAAAGAGGTGCCAGACTTAAAGGAGCATCAAAGAGACAAATTAAAGGAAGTGCTACTAGAACACAAAATTGTTTTCTCTGATCAACCTGGTTTAGTCAAGGAATATGAATGCTACTTAAATATAAAAGATGAAACTCCTTTCTTAAAAAAAAAGAAAAAAAGAAAAAAAACTCTATCTATCGCTGAACGACACAGAAAAGTTGTTATTGACCGGATACAAAATATGATTAAATGGGGAATTGTGGTAAAGTCTGTGAGCGTATATGACAATCCGGTGACTATAGTAACAAAAAAGATGGATCCATAAGATTAGTATTGGACGCTAGGGCTCCAAATAAAGTATTTTTGCAAGAAAGTGATTGGCCAGAAAACATCGATCAGTTATTGCAAAAATTTAAGGGCTCTAATTATTTTACATCCATGGACGTGATGTGAGGTTATTGGAGTCTGCCATTGGCCAATGACTCAAGAAAATATACTGTTTTTTTTATTTGAAAGCAGATGTTATCAGTATAAGCAGGTACCCTTTGGTTTAAATATAAGTGTGTGTGCTTTTGTCAGAGCTATGTGACAATTGTTGGGGGTGAATTATTTAAGAAAATGAAAGTGTATACGGATGATGTTTTAATTTCGACTGCCACATGGGGAGAACATTGTGTTTTGTTAAATAACGTTTTGGACGCTGTTGATAAAGGGAGGTTATAATTGAAATCGGAAAAAAACTGATTTTGCTAAGAAAGAATTAAAATTTTTAGATCACATTTTTAGAGGGAAAGGGATAATGCCACACTCGGAAAAATTGAAGGCTATTCAGGAATACAAAGTTCTGAATAGCAAAAAGAATTTAAAAGGAATGTTCAGATTATTTGGAATTTACAGGCATTTTTTACCAGGGCAATTATTTCATGCGCCATGTTTAAGAAATCTGTTGAAGAAGGATGTACCATTCAAATGGACCAATGAATTGCATTTGAGGAACTAAAGAACGCCTTATGTGAAAGCCAAATATTTCATCATCCCGATTTTTACAAACCTTTTTTGTTTAATGGCAGATGTGTGTTTACGTGTATGCGGTATTGCAGTAGAGCTGTTTCTAGTGTATAAAGAAGGAGACTGAGAGATTCATAAAATTATTGCATTCTCGAGCAGATAGTTGCAACAATCTGAAAAAAAAAATTATGGCGTTCGGAACAAGAGGCGTTAGCGATCATTTTTCCTTGGAAAAATTTAAACAATACTTGTTGGGTTGCAAGGTAATTGTATACAGCGACCATAGGGCGTTGACATATTCGCAGATGTGCAAATTGAAACAGACCAGACTACCAGGTGGTCACTATACCTGCAACAAAACAAACTGGAAATTAAATACACAAAAGGATCTGAGAATTTGGTGGCTGACGCATTATCCAGTTGGAGGGGAGGGGTTGAAGATAATGAGAATAATGAAAATATGTTGACAGACAAAGAAGCGATCCATATGTTTCCAACCATTATAAAAATTGATGAAGAGGAACAGTTGAAAAAAGTATGTAAAGAATTAAGAAGGGAACAAAATATTCTACAAGAGAAAAATATTGGCGTATAACTACAGTATCCCCGATCATAGGTCAAATAAGGGATATAAGGGACTGAGAAGGACGGGGAAGGGGTTGAGATGAAGTTGGGAGCTGTTTATTAAAGTACTTAGCGATAACGAACACCAAGCCAAAAACCTCCACATAATCACAGATAACTGTAAGGGTCAGGCAAAGAATTGGTCTCTTATTGCCCTGGAAAGGACTCTCGCTGTCACCACAATATTTGAATCTATGCAGCAGTATTTCTCTGTGGTAGGGCATACTAGACCCCCTTGCGACCGTGATTTTGGTCGCATTGAAATTTATGCGAGAAACAGACGTCCAGTAGTATGTACGCCAGATTAATGGGCAGAAGTAGTCAAATCTGCTAGTCCAAAAAATTTCATTGTGACGAAAATTCACAGACAAGACTTCAGAAGCTTGGGTGATCTGATCGATACCCACTCTATTCAGATTTGGAGATTACAATCGTTTTAAGAAAGCGACTCAATTTAAGTTTGAATATAAAGATCCCTTCACGCTAAGTGTGAAGCACTTTCGCTCAGATGTAAGAACCCTCATGGCAGTAGATCTACATAGCAAGAGGAAAGGAAGACCTGCTGAACCAGATCTATTCCAGCTGCCCATAAAATATAGAAAACCAATTCAAATTAATTACAAAAAGACTGATGACATACTGTCTCTTACATCATACATACCTGCAGCATATTAAAACTTTTTTCGGTCATATGCTGGAAATAATGTAAACGATGATGGTGTAGAATAACTTCCTTGATTTCACATTATAATGTAAAAAAAGTATTAGACTGACTTATCTGTTATGTATGTGTGTATGTGAAAGTGCAAAAATTATTAAAATTTACTAGTTGTTATGTAATACTCAAAGTAAAACTTTAAAAACGTATTTTATGTTCTACATTATTTTCAGGGAGACAGTCACAAGCCAGTTTCAGCCACATCATAATTAAAATGAATCTCAAATTAATATTACATAACAGAAAGAAGATTGTGTATTTTACACAATGTATTAAAGTACTGGGTCAGTATAAATTTGAAAACTGAATAAATCACGGAATAATGTAGATAGAGAGGTACAAATTGACACACATGCTTGGAATGACATGGGGTTTTATTAGAACTAAAAAAATACGAAAGTTCAAAAAATGTCCGACAGATGGCGCTTCATCTGATCAGAACAGCAATTATTAGCATAACAAAGTAAGACAAAGCAAAGATGATGTTCTTTACAGGAAATGCTCAATATGTCCACCATCATTCCTCAACAATAGCTGCAGTGGAAGACTAATGTTGTGAACAGCACTGTAAAGCATGTCCGGAGTTATGGTGAGGCATTGGCGTCGGATGTTGTCTTTCAGCATCCCTAGAGATGTCGGTCGATCACGATACTCTTGGGACTTCAGGTAACCCCAAAGCCAATAATCGCACGGACTGAGGTCTGGGGACCCGGGAGGCCAAGGGTGACGAAAGTGGCGGCTGAGCACACGATCATCACCAAACGACGCGCGCAAAAGATCTTTCACGCGTCTAGCAATATGGGGAGGAGCGCCATCCTGCATAAACATCGTACGTTCCAGTAGGTATTTATCAGCCAGGCTGGGGATGACGCGATTCTGTAACATATCGGCGTAGCAATTACTGACGTTTTGCTGTCCAGTGCCATCTTTCGAACATTTTGTGAATTTTTCTTTTTTGTTGGTTCTAATAAATCCCCATGTCATTCCAAGCATGTGTGTCAATTTTTACCTCTCTATCTACATTATTCCGTGCTTTATTAAGTTTTCAAATTTATACTGACTTTTTGATCACCCTGTATAATTAAAAGCAGACAGGAAGTGTCTATATCATCTTCAACATTTTTTATACTTCCATGAAACTTTATAGTCCCTGTGTCTCAAAACTAGTTGAATGTGCCTTATGACTATGTCTCTCCGACCCCTTCAATTATTTTTTTCAGAAATTGGCTCCAGACATAATTTATTGGCATTCATCCAGTGCATGTTACAAAATTTTGCGCAGGTGTTGGTTACTTCTATGAAAGCAACTACGGTCATAGGCCACCTATTCCAATGGAATGCACGAGGCACAATAGGCAAAATTCCATACAATCATTCTGTGAGCTGACTCACATTTCTTCTACTAACTACACTTTCTTCTTGTTACTGTTATTATTTATTTTGTTATTATTATATTTTTACTAGATGAAGAAGAATTTTTATTCATTGTCTAGGGCTTCTTATAGATCACTACAAGATTCAAGATGGTAGCATCTCCTGTGGCAGATGACTGAAATAAAATACACCAATCACAGGCATCTCGAAGAGATGGAACTGAAGTGTGAACAGATGAACCATACACGTTGTCTGTTGGAAATAGAGATAGTCCCATTTTTGAGTACCACTACATTTCTTGTTGCATAATGCTACTATCGTATTTTAGTACAGCGCCATATTATACCATCTGTATTATGCGCTCCACTGCCCCACATGTAAGGGTATCACATACATGTACAGTGTTTCCAGAATGAAATTTTAGCTCCGTGGCAGAGTGTGCGCTAATTTGAAACTACCTGGCTGTGGCTAAGCCATACCTACACAATATCCTTTCTTCCAGTAGTGCTAGTCCTACAGGTTTCACAGGAAAACTTCTGTGAAGTTTGGGAGGTAGGGTTGGTAGAGCACTTTCCCACGTAAGGCAAAGGTCCCGAGTTCGAGACTCTGTCCGGCACACACATTTAATCTGCCAGGAAGTTTCAAATCAGCGCACACTCCGCTGCCGAGTGAAAATTTCATTCTGGAAACATCTCCCAGGCTGTGGCTAAGCCATGTCTCCGCAATATCCTTTCTTTCGGGAGTGCTTGTTCTGCAAGTTTCGCAGGAGAACTTCAGTGAAGTTTGGAAGGTACGAGACAAGGTATTGGCGGACGTAAAATTGTGAGGACGGGTCGTTAATCGTGCTTGGGAAGCTCAGTTGGTAGAGCACTTGAACGCGAAAGGCAAAGATCTGGAATTCGAGTCTCTGTCCGGCACACAGTTTTAATCTGCCAGGAAGTTTAAGTACAATGCTGTATGATGTACATCTGGCAAGGGTGAAACACTGCCTTATCAAATGGGGCCTTGCAGGTGGTTTGATGGCTAATGGACCGGTTGTGAACGTCACGTCCACACATCGTGAGGAGACCGTCGCTTGCATGGTACACTACTGGCCATTAAAATTGCTACATCACGAAGATGACGTGCTGCAGACGACAAGAAGAAATGCAGTGATATGCAAATGATTAGCTTTTCAGAGCATTCACACAAGGTTGACGCCGGTGGCGACACCTACAACATGCTGACATGAGGAAAGTTTCCAACCGATTTCTCATACACAAACAACAGTTGACCTGCGTTGCCTGGTGAAACGTTGTTGCGATGCCTCGAGTAAGGAGGAGAAATGCGTACCATCACGTTTCCGACTTTTATAAAGGTCGGATTGTAGCCTATCGCGATTGCGGTTTATCGTATCGCGACATTGCTGCTCGTGTTGGTCGAGACCCAATGGCTGTTAGCAGAATATGGGATCGGTGGGTTCAGGAGGGTATACTGAACGCTGTGCTGGATCCCAACGGCCTCGTATCACTAGCAGTCGAGATGACAGGCATCTTATACGCATGGCTGTAACGGATCGTGCAGCGACGTCTCCATCCCTGACTCAACAGATGGGGACGTTTGCAAGACAACAACCTTCTGTACGAACAGTTCGACGACGTTTGCACCAGCATGGAGTATCAGCTCGGAGACCATGGCTGCGGTTACCTTTGACGCTGCATCACAGACTGGAGCGCCTGCGATGGTGTACTCAACGACGAAGCTGGGTGAACGAATGGCGATACGTTATTTTTTCGGATGAATCCTGGTTCTGTTTACAGCATCATGATGGTCGCACCCGTGTTTGGCGACATCGCGGTGAACGCACGTTGGAAGCGTGTATTCATCATCACCATACTGACGTGTCACCCGACATTATGGTATGGTGTGCCACTGGTTACACGTCTCGGTCACCTCTTGTTCGCATTGACGGCACTTTGAACAGTGGACGTTATATTTCAGATGTGTTACGACCCGTGGCTCTACCCTTCATTCGATCCCTGCGGAACCCTACATTTTAGCAGGATAATGCACGAGCGCATGTTGCAGGTCCTGTACGGGCCTTTCTGGATACAGAAAATGTTCGACTGCTGACCTGGCCAGCACATTCTCCAGATCTCTCACCAACTGAAAACTTGTGGTCAATGGTGGCCGAGCATCTTGCTCGTCACAATACGCCAGTCACTACTCTTGATGAACTGTGGTATCGTGTTCAAGCTGCATGGGCAGCTGTACCTGTACACGCCATCCAAGCTCAGTTTGACGCAATGCACAGACGTATCAAGGTCGTTAGTACGGCGAGAGGTGGTTGTTCTGGGTACTGATTCCTCAGGATCTATGCACCCAAATTGTGTGAATATGTAATCACATGTCAGTTCTAGTATAATATATTTGTCCAATGAATACCCGTTTATCATCTGCATATCTTCTTGGTGTAGCAAATTTAATGGCCAGAAGTGTATTTGTTTAAACAAAGACATGAACGTCTCTATCCAATTCCTGCTACACAGCACGCGGTTTTCAACTTAGAGCGTCAACTGCAATCTTACAGTGGCAACCATGCAAACTGTGTCAGTGGTGTCAGAAGGTTGACAGGATATTGTTTAAAATTTTGATAAGCTGGACTAGTAACATTTTATACTTATTTCAGGCAGACTGTACCATGACATGGGTTAATCATTTAGGTTATCACGAACGTGAACGAGGATGTTTATTATAACATACTTGGGGAGCAACTGCTGTCCTTTCTTCTACATCGAAGATTAGTTTGCTGTGGACACTCCTTTCATTCGCCATAAGAACAGCAATGTTCACAGGACTGCACACATACGTCCCTGATTTAGAGAACAATCAAGCCCCCTATGGCACCTCGAGCGGCTCGTTAAACCAACTGACCTCAGACCCACGGTTAATAACGGGGACTATTTGAAAAACCAGTGAAACAAAGCAGTCCACATCCGTGCAATTTGGTAAGTCTCACGAATCTTATGATCAATTAGTGGCTTCTGCTAGATATGGCATACAAGAAGATATCGTTGGACTGTCTTCCTCGCCGAACTGAGGACATTATCAAGTTTGGAGGTGGTGTTAGCGTGGTGTGTCCTGGGAGTGAGTAACGTTTTGTCCAACCTGCTCACGGTAGTGCCAGTCTTCTGCGTCTGCGAGGCGCGCAGTGCGCGGTGCCACGAGACATTATCTGTCAGCCCGATGTCTCGGCAAGAGCTGCTGGTCTGGCGCCGGAAGCATTGGTGGCGGCGGCCTGCAGCGAGCAGTGCGCACTTAACGGAGCGCTCCGTCGCGGGCCGCCACTGCGCCTCCGGAGCCCGCAGTGCAGCCATGGCCAGGCGCGGAGCATCGCTCGCCTACTGCGCCTGCGCAGTCGCCGTCTTCGCAGCCATAGCAAGCGCCGGTGAGTACACACGGCCGATGTCTCGTTCAGCTGGGAACTGGGCCGTACTTTCTTGCTGTACAATACACTCGGCGTACTGCTAGTAATTTGCCTTGGGAAACTGCATCTTGATGTAAACAAAGCTTAAATAAGAAAGTAGGTACGCAAACCGATGCAACTGTGGTCATACGTATTATTACGCCGTATACGATAATTTAAATTTACACTCAACAAAGTGACTGCGATGGACGAAACATTCGAATAGTTGTCCTCTAGTATCGCGAAACCATTTTTAGAATTTACTGTAGTTATTATTTTTGATTATTATGTTATCCTTTGTGTACCTGTCCAAAGTGTGTTTAAATGAAGCTTCTTACTATTCTGGACTACTGTACGTTTTGAGGCATTTTTATTTGAATCTTCGGGATGCCAGGACTGCTATTGGTTCAAAGTACAGCTCACACACAACTAAATTTATGTCTTTAACCCTGTTTTCAGTTCCGTGCTAGATGATCTTCTTACGGGAGAAAAATGAACGTAGAAAAACATTTCAACTGTAGCTAATTCAGACTAAATTTTTCCTTAGCTACTATAATACTGCAGGCCAGACGTTATTGTACCTTGCACACGTTGCGACATTTATACTCTTCTAATCATCATTCGCTTAAAACTTAGCTTAACACGACGCAGGATCTATGCGTAAAATGGAAGTATTACGCAGTATACTTGTGGTTGGTTTCCTCGAGTTCATTTATAAGAGTTCTAGGCAAGCCAACTGTTGGCCTTAACCGTTATGCGTACAATTTGTTACACAATAGTTTTTATAACGAACACGAAAAACGCTGCACCTGTTAGACATTTAGCGATTTGAACCAAGTCGTCTTTACTGTAACACTATTTCAAATATATGTCTGAGCTGATGACAGGGACAGATTTGTTGCATCTCCTTCAACTGAAGAGGCTCTGAACATATGGTGTTCTTCCTGCTTATGATACGGGTGATTGCGCATTTTTTTCCTTTCTATATGTTTTGCATTGTACCGAAAGTAAAACAAGGTGTAAAGAACTTTTCTAATGGTGCAAACAATTCACGAAACATGAACACCAGAAAAAAAGTTGTAGTAAGGAAGTTTCCTGCTTGAGAAGAAAAAGGTTATCCATAAGTATAGTTAACAATCACCATATGAACTACTGACGTCTTTAGCCAGTAAATGCATTCTGCAGCAGTCTGTTATCCATATCCGCAGATGGCACACGGAGGTGGACTGGAATAATGTGCCAATTAGAGTGTTTTACAGCGCAGACAAATATTCGTTTTGTATAGCAGGCGCAGAAAACATACAGTTTATCGAAGCTCCATATTTTGCCCTCAATCGGTTGGAGTGACAGCTGTCTGCCCGCTTGACGATCGTAGAAACCCTCGTGAAATCATTTACCTTTAATCGTTCAGATGGCTGCTACTGAAATAAGACTGAAGCAAAAGTCTAATTAAAACATCTATCCATTATGGATGTGGAACACTACGAATGTGATGCTAAGGGTCCCACAAAGTACTGCAACCAGTCCCTTTTTGTTTTGTTCTTCAATTTTTATTGTCCATTAATTAGAATCGCCTAGCGATTCATTATCAACTGGTACATATTTATTGCATGTTTGCAGCACTGTGGGACTCGTGTAGAGTTATTATTTCAAATGGCTCTGAGCACTATGGGACTTAACATCTGTGGTCATCAGTCCCCTAGAACTTAGAACTACTTAAATCTAACTAACCTAAGGACATCACACACATCCATGCCCGAGGCAGGATTCCAACCTGCGACCGCAGCAGTCGCGCGGTTCCGGACTGAGCGCCTAGAACCGCTAGACCACCGCGACCAGCAGAGTTATTAGTCTCTGTTAGTTTGTTCTTGGTGCACATACTGTTTTGGAAAACATAACGTATGTTTTCTAGTGATGTTAATTTTACAGCAGTTTACAAATTTAGCCACAGGTAGCAACCTCCACATGCTTTACAAAACATAAATAAACCAAAGACCAAAACTAAATACGCGCAAAGTGCTGTAAACATGCAATAAATAAGTACCATCGCTGGGCGATTCGAAATCGCTAATGGAAAATAGAAACTGAATGAGAAAACAGAAGGCAACTCGTTGTAGTAATTTTTTGGAACCTGAAATCTAAATAGGCTAATCAATGAAAGTTGAAATCAACCAACATTTAGAAATAATTTCAAAGCTGATACCAAATCAAAACATCATGTGCGAAGACTACCAACTGCTAATGTGAAGGTGCTGAAATTCACTCTGTTTGATGAGTTTTTAGAGCAACGTGTTCTTTCTTCTTGTTATCTTTTTCACCTAAGGTTCTATTTGATGCCCTTTGAGAGTTCAGAAATGCGAATAAAGTTTTCAGTTATAATGAAGTAGAATGTCTGAACACAGTAAGTAGCTGCAGATGGATAATTAACATTACAAAGTTGGAAACCAGCTATCTCATTTAAAATGCATTCGTGAGGTTCCCCATCTGAACTATATGGGAATCCAAAACAGTCTTTCGAATAGAGATATTTATTTTTCGTTTCAGTCTAAGATGTCTATTTGGTGGGCCGCGGACTCGCATTTTAGCGCACTCTTGTTTTCTACTGAGCATCTTTGTTTCGGCAGACTTGTGAGCCTTCCAGAGAAGTGAAAGTATTTACTTTTTAAAAACGCATATAATTTCATTGTGTTAGTGCGTTAGTGATTACAGTTAAAGCAGCATGAACTCGTAAAATGTAAGCCAATGTGTTAGCATAGAAATAGTAGCGTGCGCTACCAGAGTTAACGGTAGGCGGCAATGCGGGAGTAACAGTTTCCTTTGCTTGCAGATATGAAGACATATACACGGAAAGGTAGTGGCGACTGAACCGTTACGGAACAGGATAGCACAAACGATGTGCATTTCTCAACAGCTCTGCTAGGCGACATTTGAGTACATAGTGTTCGTTCAATCTGTATAAATATTTCGATAAATCGATCAGAACGTTATCTCCAAATATCTTTACGGTTTTTAACCATACTGGCAAGGGGTTAAGGAAGCTCTAGTCGACATATTCAAAGGCAAGAGGATATTCCTTACAATAATTAGGCACATTTTTCATTTCTGTTTAAGTTCTTGCTGCCTTTACATTACTGTCATATGACCAATGAACCAAAATAATTTGTTTTATACACGTATTAGGATGACAGACGAAAGCGGGAAAATTGCCTGTGAAAAGGTATGCCGCTAAGCTCAAGTTTGAATTGCCTTGTACTTGCAGTCTACAGTAGCACATCACATCAGGATTTTCCTTTACGTCAAGGTAAGACCAGTGGTTAAATACAAGGAGATGTTGGCGACTCATCATTCCTATATATTCACAATTTTAATACCTTAATAAAAACAGGGTGTTCGGAAATTCCCATTAAAAACTTCTAGGACTTGTAGAGGAGAGTGAGAACATAATATTTTGAATACGAATCCATGTTCGGAAACTTACCGTTTTCGTTCTACGATGATTTTAATTCAGATATTTAACTCATTCACTTCTGCTTAAGGAATTGAATTAGCCATGACGCAGTAGAATTATTAAGTAACAATTCGAAAGGAAACATAACGAAACTTCCATTTATCACTTAAGCACATTTTTTTCTATTAACACTTAAACATTACGTGTTTACATTATTCGAAAACAAAAACCATCCAGTATACTGTGCGTACAGAACAGTACCGATGCATCACAGCAGCGGCTCGATGTGAGACCACCAACGTTTTTGCAGACATTGTATGTAAGAAGCATGTTCTGATAGACACACTCCATCCCACCAGGTATCTCTTCAGTGTCTGGTGCAGTGGCCAGAACTAATGCAGCGGATCTTCCTCGTTTCTACAGAAGTCTCGTAAATTCATCTTTGCCTACGACGTTGAATACACATACTGTCTACCATGCTGCATACCACGATAAGAAACTCTGAGATTTTTCTGTTTCCCTCAGCAGACGGGGACGCGTTACACGTCTGAACTGAAACTGTCGTAGAACGGAAACGGTACGTTTCCGGACATGGATCCCTATTCAAAATACTATGTACTCCCTCTCCTCTACAAGTCCTAGACGTTTGTAATGGCAATTTTCGAACTCCTTATATATCTTTCCTTATTCAAATGCAAAGGCTTGTTGACCGGAGCATAAATTCCTCTTGTAATTGATAAGTGTTTCTTTTTCCCACTGTAGTTTGTTACCGTGTCTGATAAGAAGCGAACGAATGACACACTGCACTCCTACCATGCTGGATGTTTTCATGTAAATTTATATACTGAAAGCCATTTAAAGCAAGTGGTTCAATTCGCGCGAGAATGCGAACAGCCGAAGACAGATATCAGAATAGGTTCGCTTATGTACAACCAATAACGAATAATACACACATGAGCGCAACCAAGTTAAAAGCTATTGTTCATTTTTATAAGTCAATGCACTGATTGCCAAGTTCGTCTGTGTTCGTCAAAATCAGTACAGTCTTTCCGAGATTTTTTAGTACTTTTGTATGCCAACAGCTTCAAGCAATCGTCTCAAGAGGATTCTGTTTCCGTTCCGTTGGTAACCGCTATTGTCCCTATTCCTCGTGCATTCACTCTGTAAATCTTATGCTTACACTGCGTGAGCTGACCACAAATTTTCTACTGCTTTCATTTCTATGTACGAAGCTGTTATACCAAATACCGAAAGTAAGATCAGCGATCTTAATTCTCTGGAGTTGCGAAAGAACTTGCACCTCTTCTAACAGCCGAGTACCGCTCGAGGAACGGAAGGTTCCAAGTGATTGGAAATGAGCAGCGGTAGTTCCAGTTTTCAAGAAGGGTAGTCGAGCAGATGCGCAAAACTATAGGCCTATATCTCTGACATAGATCTGTTGTAGAATTTTAGAACATGTTTTTGTTCTCGTATCATTTCATTTCTGGAAACCCAGAATCTACTCTGTAGGAATCAACATGGATTCCGGAAACAGCGATCGTGTGAGACCCAGCTCGCTTTATTTGTTCATGAGATCCAGAAAATATTAGATACAGGTTCCCAGGTAGATGACATTTTCCTTGACTTCCGGAAGGCGTTCGATACAGTTCCGCACTGTCGTCTGATAAACAAAGTAAGAGCCTACGGAATATCATACCAGCTGTGTGGCTGGATTGAAGAGTTTTTAGCAAACAGAACACAGCATGTTGTTCTCAATGCAAAGACGTCTGCAGACGTTAAAGTAACCTCTGGCGTACCACAGGGGAGTGTTATGGGACCATTGCTATTCACAAGACATATGTAAATCACCTAGTAGATAGTGTCGGAAGTTCCATACGACTTTTCGCGGATGATGCTGTAATATACAGAGAAGTTGCAGCATTAGAAAATTGCAGCGAAATGCAGGAATATCTGCAGCGGATAGGCACTTGGTGCAGGGAGTGGCAACTGACCCTTAACATAGACAAATGTAATGTATTGCGAATACATAGAAAGAAGGAGCCTTTATTGTATGATTATATGATAGCTGAACAAACACTGGTGACAGTTACTTCTGTAAAGTATCTGGGAGTATGCGTACGGAACGATTTTAAGTGGAATGGCCATATAAAATTAGTTGTTGGTAAGGCGGGTGCCAGGTTGAGATTCATTGGGAGAGTCCTTAGAAAATGTAATCCATCAACAAAGGAGGTGGCTTGCAAGACACTCGTTCGACCTATACTTGAGTATTGCTCATAAGTGTGGGATCCATACCACGTCAGGTTGACAGAGGAGATAGAGAAGATCCAAAGAAGAGCGGCGCGTTTCGTCACAGGGTTATTTGGTAACAGCGATAGCGTTACGGAGATGTTTAGCAAACTCAGGTGGCAGATTCTGCAAGAGAGGCGCTCTGCATCGCCTTGAAGCTTGCTGTCCAGGTTTCGAGAGGGTGCGTTTGTGGATGACGTATCGCATATATTGCTTCCCCCTACTTATACCTCCCAAGGAGATCACGAATGTAAAATTAGAGAGATTCGAGAGCGCACGGAGGCTTTCCGGCAGTCGTTCTTTCCGTGCACCATACGCGACTGGAACAGGAAAGGGAGTTAATGACGCTGTTACGTAAAGTACCCTCCGCCACACACCGTTGGGTAGCTTGCGGAGTAAAAATGTAGATATGGATGTGAACAGGATTATTTTTTTCCTGAGCAGGGAGACTGGTGTCAGTGTTAGAGAATGTTGTTGCACATACAGTGGTATAGAGCCACATAAATAATTAGATCGTTATAATTGACTAACCTGGCAGACCTTGATGAAACACTGTATATTGTTTTAACTGAATGAAACATATTTTTACAATTGTTTCATAAACTTGATTATGTTTCTTACGTTTATTCAAAGTTACTGGGAACGCTATCCCAATGAATTTGATGAAATGCGTATGTAACTGTGTCAAAATTGTCTACAGGGATAACTTTCATACTTTAAAACAAGAATCGATAGACTAAGAAATTGACGTTTTTTTCTTTGCTTGGTTCCCATCCTTAGAATCTGTTGTTACTGGGAAATGAGCTCATGACCCGAAACATAGGTCGTACAGTAACAACAAAGTTTATGAAACAATGCTAAAGAGATTTACGGTTTAGTTAATACAGTTACGTAATTTAAATTAGCGGAAATATAGTCAAAAGCAATGCAGATATCCTTTGCTAACTACTAGTACGTGAGGGATGATTTCAATGCACTGAGAGAAAGAAGAAACAACAAATAGAAGAAGATTTTACTCTAAACGAAAACAGCACAGCAGCCAATTTCCTTACATGGCGCGAGTTTCAAGCATTATTGCTAGATAAAAATTAAGTTTTTCGAAGGTTATACTTTAATCACGTTCCTACATTCAGTGTCTAGGCCTAAAACATTTTAAATGAGCAGCAAACACACAAAGAAATTTGTGGCTCAATTCGTCTCACACGGTGAAGCCACATTGGCAGTTCTCGGCAGTACAAGAGGCGCGCCTCAAAGTCGGTACCTCCGCTTTAGCAGGCTGTCTGCTTCATTATCAGCGGTGCTTCGCTTCGCAGTTTCCGTTCAGTGCTGTCATGTTTTCAAAACGCGTTTATCGTGTGTCGTTTCTTGCCTCACACGTATGTCCGGGATGTGAGTCTCTTCCACTGAAGTTAACTCACTTTTTACTACACACTGACAACCACCATACGATGTAATGCTAACACAGAAACAATAGCAGAAAACATAATCTGTATCGATAGATGTATAGCTGAAAGTATAATACCTAGGTATATTTTAGTGTACCCCGTGTACTGTCTGCTAATCCAACTGAGTTCATTTATTGTGAAACTTTCTCCCTTTGAGAGCCAAAACAAGTTGATTTCACTGCACGAAAGCATGACACATCTCATACAGATCTTGCAGCGCAGAGATGGAATGAAGTGGTATATTGGAGCCCCTCCCCCTTTCCAATAAGAAACCTTGGTTGCCATGTAACTGTTTGTAGCGTTGCCCGAGTTCTAGGTTATGACGGAAGATGATATTGTGGTTGCCAGTTGCAAAGCCAACGAATTTCAGTTTCGTCGTAGCGTAATTTAAATATTTATGTTCGCACCATATTAACTCACTCTGCCATATTTCATGCCCGTTTCGTTGTAAAACTAAAATTGCAAGATACATTCGGAATATCTGGTTTTGATAATGGACAAGTGTGTGTAACATGTAGGTACCGCGCATAAATGACTAAAAAAACGCAGAGGGATCCACTACATAACTTTTATCCAGTGATGGGTTTTACAGCTTTCGTATCAGCTAAGAAATATTACACCTTTATCCTTTCATTCGCCCCATGCACAGTAAAATGGAACGGATACAACGTGATTAAAATAAAAGATGCGAAAAATTTATTTATGTACATGAAGACTGTTTCCGGTTACTCTCGAAACAGCAATGATATAAGGAATGTCCCCGAAAAAAGTGATAATGTAACTCTGGGACAAACGGCAACCAATAACTTTATTATGCTTGAAACGCTTATTTATCCAGTAGATAATAATCTGAGCTTGTGGACTTTTGAAAGCTAGTTAATGAGTACATATTTCACATACACAGTGCAGACTGCCAAAAGACGGCGCAAGCGTCTTTGTTTACAAATGAGCGTAACTTCGACAGGAAGTGCAGTGAGGTTTCGTGATAAACGCGTCAGTGGTATGTCTTCTGAAGTAGTTTAGATATTCGTGGTACTATCTTTTCACCATTAGGGACCAAATGCAGAATACAGCAGAACTAGTGTCGCTTTTCTGTCACATACAGCTTGCGAAACGACGTGAAGTTCTTGTACATATAGACTAGGGTTAGTTTCTCATTTGTCGTAGGTCCAAGTATAGTTGAGTTTCCTTTTGACACAGTGTCATTTTGTTGCACAGGTACACAGCGTAAATAGTCAAAATACATTATTTAAAAGCATCTGCGATTGCGGTGGAACTGAGGCCCACGAAGATAGCTTCAGAAGAACGCGGGGTCCGGGGCTCGATTCTCAGCCAGGTTGGGGATTTTCTCTGCCCGGGGACTGAGTGTGTGTTGTTCTCATCATTTCATGATCATAATCATCCAGGACAGTGGCTAGATTGGACTGTGCAAAAATTGGAGTGCGAAAAAATTGGAAATTTGTACGGTCGCTGATGACCGCACAGTTGAGAACTCCGCAAACCAAACATCATCAGCATAATCATCATCATTCAGAAGAACGTGCTCGCGCTAATGAATCCTCGTTCTCTTTGCACTCGACGAGAACCAAAGCACACGACGACCACCGCGCAAAGTAAGGGACTTACTAAGGTTGATAACCACAAATAAAGATATACTAGCTCTTTTTAGCAGATTTCATGCACTGTATACGTAAATTATACCTCAGAGCAAAAAGGTTGAAGATGCTATTATCTGGACACGTAGTGTTAAGTTCTTACAACAGAACATAGAAGCAACTCTTGTGGGCTCTAAGAGCACGGAGCGTAAGTACGCGGAAGATAAAGTCGAGACATACACGCCACTTTATAATAGCAAACTAAGAATTGAAAAGGAGTCCAATAATTCTTAATTTTGTGTAGTAGCACCAACGTTGTGTTAACTTGTAAACATGTGGTGACAAATTGTAAGGTTGTGCTAGAATCATTGGCAAGTTTCTCATAAGTGTTTTCGACTCATAACTACACTCATGCTCATAAATTCAGGATAATGCTGATACATGGTGAAAAAATGCTCTGGTGGGCGGTTTGCGGGTTTAAATCACCTCTAGGAGTGACCATGCGATGCATTTGACCAAAGGCCGTCGCACGGTGGCGCTGGCAGCAGTCCCCATAGGCAGAGGTGTGTTGGTGCATGTCACAGTAAGGCGCAGCGAGTAAGCGTACAGATATTTTCAGACGTGCTAACGGTGACTGTGTGTTGAAAACGTCTCAAAGAACACACATTGACGACGTTATGAGGGGTGGAATACTAGGGCGACTGGAGGCTGGTCAAACACAGCAGGTCGTAGCACGGGCCCTCCGTGTGCCACAAAGTGTGATCTCAAGATTATGGCAACGATTCCAGCAGACAGGAAACGTGTCCAGGCGCTACAGTACGGGTCGTCCACAGTGTACAACACCACAAGAAGACCGATATCTCACCATCAGCACCCGCAGACTGCCACGGAGTATTGCAGGTAGCCTTGCTCGGGACCTTACCACAGCCAATGGTACAGTTGTCTGCAGACACACAGTCTACAGACGACTGAACAGGCATAGTTTATTCGGCCGGAGACCTGCAAGGTGCATTCCACCGACGCCTGGTCACAAGAGAGCCCGTAAAGCCTGGTGTCAAGAACACAGTACATTGTCATTGGAACAGTGGTCCCAGGTTATGTTCACGTACGAGTCCAGGTATAGTCTGAACAGTGATTCTCGCCGGGTTTTCATCTGGCGTGAACGAGTCACCAGATTCCAACTCCTTAATGTCCTTGAAAGGGACCTGTATGGAGGTCGTGTTTTGACGGTGTGGGGTGGAATTATGATTGGTGCACGTACACCCCTACATGTCTTTGACAGAAGAACTATAACAGGTCAGGTGTATCGGGACGTCATTTTGCACCAGCATGTCCGCCTTTTCATGGTTTCAGTGGCTCCATCTTCCTCCTGATGGATGATAACGCACAGACCCACCGAGCTGCCATCGTCGAGGAATTCCTTGAAACAGAAGATATCAGGCGAATGGAGCGGCCTGTCTGTTCTCCAAACCTAAACCCCATCGAGCACGTCTGGGATGCTCTCGGTCGACGTATCGCTGCACATCTTCAAACCCCTACGACACTTCAGGAGCTCCGACAGGCACTAGTGCAAGAATCAGAGACTATACCCTAGCTTCTGCTGGACTACCTGATCCAGAGTATGCCAACCCGTTGTGCGGCCTGTGTACGTGTGCATGGTGATCATATCCCATATTGATGTCGGGGTACATGCGCAGGAGACAGTGGCGTTTTGTAGCACATGTGTTTCGGGACTGTTTTCCCAACTTATCACCAATACCGGGGACTTAAAGATCTGTGTCGTGTCCGTTCCCTATGGGCCTACGCTATTATTGCCATCGGGCATGGGTGTATGTGTTTGTCCTTAGGATAATTTGGGTTAAGTAGTGTGTAAGCTTAGGGACTGATGACCTTAGCAGTTAAGTCCCATAGGATTTCACACACATTAAACATTATTAGCGCCAGTTTTGTGTAGTGCCATGTTGTGTGGCACCACATTCTGCAATTATCCTTAAATTATGAGCATGAGTGTACATTACACATACAGTGGTAGTTGTTTGTTTGGCCAGGTAGTATATAATCTATGCAATAAGTTCTAGAATGACAAGTTGTCAGCTATAGTTGACTCTTGCAGTCTAGTGACAATTACATTTAAAGCAACATTTCGACTAACATCTAAATTGTGATAGAGTATCCATTGGCTGATTCATACTGACTCTTTTAGGAACCATAGCTAGTTCTGCAATTCTCCATTGACATCTAGTCCCACAGGACCCATACAGTGAAGCTGTCATTATACCACTTAGATCATCACTTCTTTCTTGTTCTATGAAGTTAAATTAATAGTTAATTCAAGTAATTGTTACTCACCCATGAAGCTTGTAACTCGTTGCAGGGTGGCTTTGATAATGATTTCAATTATACAGGACAATTCGATAAATAATTCAGCACTTTCGTGACTAACAGTGAAACTCGAATCTGGAGGTGGGCGCCTCTAACGTTGCAGATTTAAGATTTTAAATGTCCAACTATAAAGCAACTGATAAATAAACGAACTGCTGCTGTGAAGAAGCAGTTACTACTACTTCCAAGAAAAAGATTTTTGGTGTGACGTGTGTAGTATCACTGTTTATGACCGCACCAACTCAAATCGACCATTTCAAGAATAACATGATGTTTTACGTTTTTAATCCATTCATCAATATATTACGTACCTTATGTGATGTAATTCTAATTTAAATGTTGTATTTATCCATCGCTTCACAACTTCCATTGTCATCCTCAGATTCTAGTACGCATAAAGAACAAAACTGTGAAGTAGCAGATTGACTGCACTATACTGTGCTTTCAGTGACAGATTATTACTGCTATATGTGGTACCGTATATGACACGACTCTTGCTGTACCTATAGTTTCTCTTCTTGTACTTATCGTTTAGTAATTAGTTTTAATGGTTTCCTACATATCACAATCAACGTCATCCCGGTGCTAAACTGTTACCTTGAGCTGTCGCGGTAAGCATATATCTGACTTGTAACTTATATACATAGCGAAGAGTTTTTGCAGTGAATTTCACATGTTCTGATATGAAAATGTCCCATCATCAGAAAAGCTCCTTTATGTACAAGAATATAAAACCTCTGGAGAAACTTGAGATTACTTGATGATAAAATAGTTCTGTTCTCGAGAGCAATGTGGCTAAAAGTTCTCTATATACCTGTCGTAGCACACACTGAAGAACAGCCAAAGTTATGTGGATTCTGACCAGTAACGAGACAACTGACCATCACAGAACTTGTTCAAAATGACCACCGGCAGCCGCAATGCTATCTTCCCTCTGGTATGAAGCGACTGCTGCATAAGTGCTAGAATTTCAGCGGAGATTTCCGAGCAAACTGCTGTAATACGCCGTTGCATATTATCGATTGTAGTTAGTATGTAATTTTAGACAGAGTCTTTCAGCTTTCGCCACAGAAAAATGTGTATAGGCGTCAAATCCGTGGACCTGGCCAGTCAAGTTACATGTCCACTGCGTCAATTCCAAAAATCCTGAAACATTTCGAGAAGACATGCTGTAGTACTTTCTACACTACTAGCTGAACGGCCATCACACAGATGAGCGTCGTCTAACATCCGTCGAAGATGGTCGATTAGTCGGGCTTTGAGCTCATGGTTCACTATCTCATACCACATGTTTACAGTCCATGGACGCTGACGTTCAACCTGACGAAGCTAACAGAAATTGTCAATAAACCAGTAGTGTATGTTACAGTGGTTTACTTGGCCATATTTGGTACATGTGACTTCGTCACGAAACAAGGTACATGCAACATCTTAAGTATCCTGACGTACAGAAGTTAACACGATTCTCGTAATGGTTTCCATGCAGCTCTTGCTAGAGAGAGATGTGACTGGGATGGAATCTATGTGTGCATGAGACACTCTGCTGACTAATGCCACTTCTTCGTCCAACTGCGATGGACCTGACATGTGGATCAACCGCAACAGCCGCAAGAACATTAACCTCCCCCTCTTCTGTCGTCGTTTGTTTACTTCTGTTACGTAGTCTATGTGTTACACTAGCACTTACACGTAACTAGTTGAAGAGATTGATAAATAATTGACAAGATCGTTGACATTTATTGGGGTATCCTGCTGCATACACCGTACAAGAACGAAACTAAGGTTCCTTCTACACTGCTAAATTCCATTGCCACCTTAAGACCCTCTGCTTGGACTGTCACTTGGTATGCAATAGCAATGCACTCAAGGAGTACACTAGCATACTGCAAGAAAACATAACAACATCCTACCTAGCAACTACGCAGTTTGAATGGAACAAAGAAGTATCGGTATTGGAAATTTCCAAAAGACGATATCTCATAAATGATTGGCACTAGACGCCTGCAAAAAAACCTACTTTTAGTTTGTTAATGTCAACAGACATTGTTACAATTAAAGAGAGTATTTTTGTCAAAACAACACACTTTATTATAATTATTACTCTCTGGTGATTTGCTAACAATATGAGCCCTTGACTACTGATCAATTCTGTGAAAACCGCATATCGATAGCACATTCCATTTCCACAACATTTGCGGTGGTAGTTGTAGGTTATTCATCTTTATATGAAAAATAAGTGGAAAACAGTGTGAAATGACAGCTCACTTTCGCTTTTCGCGTCCGTAGCCAGCTTGTACACAGTGTCTGTGCGCCAATCATTTTAAAAACCGTGGTCAAAATTTGCCAAGACTTCGAAAAGCTTTGCTATGGGAATTAGGAACTTCCTTTCTGGCTGCTTTTGTGAGCAATGTTTTAAGTTTCTTCTACAACTCCGTTGAAACACTCACCGAAAATCCAGGCTAGTTCTGTACAAAAAGACTCGATTTTTATCACACAGACAGAAAGTGCAAAAGAGAATTACTGTGAAAGTTGTACTGCCTGACCCGCCATCGTACTAGTACGCAGAAACCATAGATAACCATAGCTCTCAAGTAATTGATGGGCATGTGCGTTATCTCCCCCCCCCCCTCACCCACCCACCCACCCACATACACACACACACACACACACACACACACACACACACACACACACACACAGTTCGTAAGTGGGGTATTACTGGAGAGGAGAAAGTGTGTGTTATTAACCACACAGACACAGTCTACAGTGCGCTACTACCTGTTGCACAGGCAGCAGTGAGGGTGATTGACACCGACGTAGGAGAGCAGCTGAAGCGTCCAGAGATCGACCTACATATATGCAACTGTTGCGAAGCAAACAGGTAAACAAAGGATGCGAAACAATGGTGTTCAACAGACAACAGCTAGTATTCTGTTCTGCAAAATTAACGTCGTAAGTAACCAATAAGTAGGCCCATGAATTCTACCGCTGGCCACACCTCGACGTTTTCAGAACCCATATTGACATCGTTTAAGAATTAATCATCTTACAACTACAGAGAAGAATATATCGCATCCATCGGTGACAGTACTTGAGAAATACAAATTTTCCGTACGAGGATGCTATAAGGGATCGAAACGGAAAAGTTTTCACAGTACAACACAACGAAAAACCTAGAATCAAAAGACAAACGGTTTCACAACGGTGTCTTTCAGTTGGGTGAATTTTTTTGAGTGGAGAACCAGTAACATGTCAGGGCTTATATGTGTAGCAAGTCAGTAATTACTAGCATGATAGAAAACGGAAAATTCTGTATTAACTACTTCCTCATGTAAAGTTGTTTTAGTTTAAAAAGAAGAAATCTGGTAATTCTTCACAAAACTGCTTAGAAATTTACGAGAAAACTCATGCTATCGTTAGTGTGTCGATGTTGAACATGCGTATTTTGTTTGCGCGAAGGGTATGGCAGTTTATGTTGATGACACCAGATGAAATCGATAATAACAGACAGTTGAAGAAAGGTCCAGGGCCTTAGGTGCACGGTTTTCGTGGAGCCGGTTCCTGTAGCCGGCCACGCGAGGAGAAACAGCTCCGTCCGGCCAACTTGTACGAGCCAACCATCCAGCTTGCGGATGCGTGCCTGCCGCAGCTGAAACGGAAGTCGAAAGACCACATCATTCCGCTCCGAGCACGCAACTACCGCGTTGTAACAGAAACTTAAAAAAAGTTAAATTATCCCAGCAGCCAAAGGATGATGGTCTGGCGACATCTACATCTACATCTACATCATACTCCGCAAGCCACCTAATGGTGTGTGACGGAGGGTACTTTCCGTACCACTATCTGATCTCTCCAACCCTGTTCCGCTCGCCTGTAGTGCTTGGGAAGAATGATTGTCGGTAAACCTCTGTACTGGCTCTAATTTCTCGCATTTTCTCCTCATTGTCAATACGTGAGATTTATGTGGGGAGGGGGGGAAGTAATATGTTGTCGGATTCCTCCTGAAAAGTGCTGTCTCGAAATTTCAGTAGTAAATCTGTCCGTGATGTACAACGTCTCCCTTGTAAGGTCTGCCTGTGGAGTTTGTTTAGCATCTCTGTAACGCTCTCTCGCCAGCTAAAGGATCCCGTGACAAAACGCGCCGCTCTTCGTTGGACCTTCTCCATCTCCTCTATCAGTCCTACCTGATAGAGGTCCCAGACAGACGAACAATACTCAAGAATGGGGCGATCAAGCGCCTTAGAAGCAGCTTCCTTCGTAGGTGAGTTACATTTACGATGAATCTGAGTCTTGTTGCTGCTTTTCCCATTATCTGTTTTATGTGGTCATTCCACTAAAGGTCCCTCTTGATAGTTACCCCTAAATATTTTACGGAAGACGCTGTCTCTAGCTGTTTGTCATCAATAGTGTAGCTGTACAGTAGTGGACTTCTTTTCCTATGTATGCGCAATATATTCAGCATTTTCACACGTACACATGTCATTGCGAAAAGTTAAAGAAGTGATAAGTGGGAGAACAATTTAAGGACTCAACAGATATTCAATCCCAGACTTCTGAATTTTTAGTTTGAAACATGCCCACTTATCCACAGATCCAAAAAATCTGTGGTCATCACCTTAGCAACACATAAACAGTCTCGTCTTCATAGGAGTATTCTCACCGACCTTCTTCTGTTTTGGAGTTTTACTTGGAGTTTTGAGCGTGATGATGTATCCATGTTTCCTCTTCCTAATAAGTTCAGCTCTGAAATATTCATGGTTACTATTTTGTCATTAATCAGCAAATGAATCGTTCTGATTTTCCGAAATCGCCAGGATGTAGTGTCTTAATCACTCAAGCTGCCTACCGTGTATCTGAGATACATTTGTCTTGTGATCGTCAGTTACCTTATGAATATTTTCAGTGGTTTACTTTCTAGTTGTCTCGGCTCATCGGCCAGAAACCATAGGTATAGTTCTTTCCTAGAAATTCGTCTGATAATAGAATCAGTCGTCCTATGTAATGACACTAAGTACAAGGGACGAATCGTGCTAAATTTGCCTCAGGGTGTAATGCATACATTTCTCTAATAGTATGCTTGGAAGTAACTGTGACACAGTTCGGGATGAGCCAGTGCTGTGTTGCATACTGTTTATGATATTAGTACAGTATCAGCAGCGCACAGTTAAGTTAAAACGTCAAAAGCTGCTGCTCTGCACATATTTATATCTGTCGAGATTTTCGATTTCAGTGCGTTGGTTAGTGAGAGGCATATTGATGATAGCACTTTTTTTCCAAGTATAACTGACAGTGACAAATGCTAAGATGACACACTACAGTACGCAATGAATGATACTAAAAGCTGTTTATAGCGCAGACAAAGTATAACGGTATGGACCAGGTATGACGCGAAATTCACTTTCTTAGGTGCATATTTAGTTGATTTCAGCATAAAATTTACTTGATGATTCAATGCAGCAATTACTATTCAGCATGTATGCAACCTTGTTAGCAAATAAAATTGCCGCGGTTGGTAGCCACACGGTTTTACAAACATAGTATCTGAACTGCTGTGTCACTGTACAAGTGTCATCTCACACCCCCACCCCCCAGCCCCACCCCTAGATGATGATTGTGCATCTTAACTTTTATATTTATTTTTAATTTCCTTGCAGATCATATACGAAGATTATAGACAATTTTCAGCTGACGTGAATTCTTAATTATTCGCCGTTTTTCAGTGTGGGCTGTAGTACTGGTGTTTGTGCGTTTTCAGATTTCACTACCATTTCATCTTACGTCACGCAAGTTGCGACTACAGAGTTCTCATAAGCAGTGTACTAGTGGCAAGTATCAGAACTACCATTCTGCTGTACGCGTTAGACGGCTGAATTGCTGGAATGTGTGCAGTGTCTTTGAATCCCCAGCTGTCACCAGCAGAGGGTGGCGCCACGCAAGGTTGAGTAAGAGAAGGTGCTCATGCCTTGGTATGGTTGAGCACTGATCGCAGCTGGCTGCCATCGACCGACGGGTGCGTAGGTTGGGCTAGTGTCGCAGGTTAGCTTTTTGGATGTTTTTGAATTTGCGCTAGCAGGCCAATGCTCCAATTTTTATTATTTAATGTCGCAAAAATCTGTGCTGAGAGCAACAGGCCTACTACCACAGTGTAAACAGAAAAACAATTACAGTCACTTAGTAGTGGAAAGCGTCAAGACCAGATGAGATGCCTCTAAGATTCTACAAAGATTATTCAAAAGGATTTATTACCCTTCTAGCAGTAATTTATCGTAGATCGATTGAGCAACGAAGTGGACCTAGTGGCTGAAAGGAAACGCGGGTCATTCCAGTTTTTAAGAGGGGCCGTAGGACAGATACACAGTTAGACAATTATAGACCTATGTCGTTGACGTCAATCCGTTGTATAATTAAATTATGGAAAGTGTTTTATGCTTGGATTGACTTCTTTTTGGAGAATGACACTCTCCTCTATAAAAATCGGTATGGATTCCGGAAACAGGGACCCTACGTAACTCAGCTCGCTCTGTTGCTCCATGAGATCCACAGCGTCGTCGACATTGGCGCACAGATTGCCGCCATGTTCCTTGATTTCAGGAAGACATTCGACAGCGTCCGGCCCTTCCATTTACTGAAAAAAATAAGAGCTTGTCGAGTATCGGAGCAGATTTACGACTGGGTTCAAGACTTCCTGTCAGGTGGACCTCTACACGTCGCCCTTAACGGAACAAAATTTACAGATGTAAAGGTAATTTCCGGACTATCCGGAGGAAATGTCACAGGTCTGATGCTGCTAACGTATATAAATGATTTAGTAGAAAGCGTTGGATGCTCTTTAAGGCTGTTTGTAGGTGATGTAGTTGTCTACAACAAAACAGCAACGACAAAAGATAGTAACATTTGTACAATGCCCTGTAGAGAACTGATGAATCGTGCAGGTTCTGGCAGTGCACCCTGAACTTAAATAACTGTAACATATTGCACATACATAGAAACACAGATCCACTACTGTACAGCTACACTGTTGATGACAAACCGCTGGGAACAGTATCTATCGTAAAATGACTGTAAGTAACTATCTAGAACGATCTTAAGTGGGATGACCATATTAAACAAGTAGTGGGAAAAGCAGATGACAGACTCACATTCATAGGAAGAATGTTAAGGAAATGTAACTCATCCAAGAAGGAAGTGGCTTACAAGGCGCTTGTTCGACCGATTCTTGGGTATTTTTCATTTATATGGACTCCCTACCACGTCGGACTGACTGATAGAAGGGGAGAGAGAGAGAGAGAGAGAGAGAGAGAGAGAGAGAGAGAGACAGACAGGGAGAGAGAGAGAGGCAGAGAGAGACAGAGAGAGTGAGGGAAAACCCAATGAAGTGCGGCTCGTTTCGTTACAGGATCATTTAGCAGGCGCAAGAGCGTTACAGAAATGCTCAACAAATTCCATTGTCAGACGTTGGAAGCGAAGCGTTGTGAATCACAGAGATCTGCTATTTACATTTCGAGAAAGCAGTTTTCGGGAAGAGTCGAACAAGATATTTTTTCCCACCACATACGTCTTTTGTAGTGACCACAAGCAGAAAATTCGAGAAATTAGAGCCAATACAGAGGCTTACCGACAATCGTCGTTCCCACGCTCTATTCGCTAGTGGAACAGGATTGGAGGGCTCAGTTAGAGGTACGATAAGTACCCTCCGCCACACACCATTAGGTGCCTTGCGGATTATCGTGTAGATGTATATGTGATATTATAGGAGTTGGGAAACCCTTGTAGCACAACTGAGATATTTTGAATGTCGCACCAAATTTGGAATTTCCCAAAAGTTTCTGAATTTCACGCCATTTTATTTGTAGGGCAATTGACCTATGTGTGAAAGAGGGAGATTGGGGGAAATCTGGCAACACCGTATAATGTCATAGAAGAAGCTATAAATATTACAGCACTGTAGATTTCAACGGAACTGTCACTGCCTACTTACTCGTGTCTGCTAAAGAGATTGGCTACAGTGTACTTGTCTGACTCTTCTGCAATATTGGTGTTTAGTGTGGTATCCATATCAGATACGACTGACAGAAGATATTGAACGAGTTCAAAGAAGGTAAGTCGATTTTGTACTACTGTGAAGTAGGGGGGATAGTGCCATGGATATGATACATGAGTTGCGATGGCATTCATTGAAACAAAGGCATTTCTTTTTGCAATGGGTTATCTCGAAATATCAACCACCAACTTTCTCCTTTGAATGTGTAAATGTTTTTTGCAAGCACCTGCATAAGGAAAAATGATCATCACTAATAAAATAAGTGAAATTAAAGCTTGCACAGGAAGATTTCTAGTGTTCATTTATTCCACTTGCTGTTCAAGAGTGGAGTGGGAGAGAAATATCATGGAGGAGGTTTGATGAGCGCACTGCCAAAAGTTTAATACTGAATTGCAGAGTAGTCACGTAGATACAGAAGTAGATCCAAAAATGAACATGCCGAGCCCATTCAGATAAGGCACAAAGACCAGGAAAAAGAAAATAAAGAATCTTGGTAAATTTAAGTTCAGTCTGGCTCTTGCATCTTGATCATTGGCACTAGATGTTTCTTCATGTAACAATGGCATATGTGCTCCAATGCTACTGTCAGAAATAACAGCTGTCTAAACAGATCCTTATGAGGAGCATGGTTACTACTTTTAGATATTATTATGATGACCTTTTTCTGTAGTTGGAAACAGTGTTCATTTTATGTATATGAAACCCCCAAAAATAATTCTGTAGCTAAACATGGAGTGGATATAGGAGTGATGTATATATTATTAAGATATCCAAAGTGGCATGTGGTGCTACAGTGTGGCCCATGCTCCCAGGGTTGTGCGAGTCGCCGTGCGTGCGGGTATCAGAGTGCAGCTGGCTGGTGCAACTACTGCACTGTAAGCCACGGCCCGCAGGCCTCGCTGAGCTGATGCAGAGCCTCGTATGCGGCAGGGACGGCTACTACATTTACGTCAGTTGTGGGCCACCGCCGGTACAGCTGCAGCCACACCTGCCGCCACCGCCGCAGCCAGAACCGCAGCCGCAGCCAGAGGGTCCCATCTGGCACCACCCCAACCTGTGGCTCCTGCCCATGTGAGTGGCGCTGTCTCTTGCCTGCCTCTGATCTTGTTTTTCCTTGCAGTGGCCAGTTATTACTACATACAAGGTGAATCCCAAATCTGTCGCCAAAAGTTTGGTTACTCTGCCTATTTTTTTGGGTGTCTTCTTTTAAAGGACCCACACTCTCCAGGAGCTTGTTACAAAGCAATAACATATATATGACTTACAATGCTTCCTACTACTAGTTAACTTTGATTCTGTGATAATACCATCAGAATGGCGAAAAACCTGTAATACAAGATCACCAAAATGTACAAAAGGAAAACAAGAAAGTGACATAAATCTCAAATGTGAGAGTACTACTACGAATATTAATTTATTTATCAGGATCCGTCGGACTGTGCGAGCCAGACCTACTTGGTTATGGAACGAATCAGTACGTAGTTTACAGAATGCTGATTAGAAAATTTGCAAACAAAGGAATTAAAGAATTAATAAAACATGACAAACTTGAGACATAACATGAATAAAAAACGGAAATTACGTAGAAAATTTCGGAACTAAAGTGAGGAACTTCTGCATACAATAGGCGGAGTGTGTCAAAAGGAAACCTGTTAACTTAGGTTTGATAGAAATTATAACTCTGCTGAAAGCCTTGTGAAAACGAAATATGCTGAACATAGCGTATCTTTCTGTACAGTTTGAGGGAGGTATTATCCAAGTGCAAATAGTCTTTTCCTCTAGTCTTCACTGCACGATTACAGTTTCTTCTGAATGAGTCATTGTTGTCTACAACAAATTCCTGATGAAATGTAGGTACAGAACTGCCAGCTGTAGAATTGCAAGGCACCTGAACAATGACGTACATCAGCATTGTGAAGTGACACAGCAGGTCAGTCTGATCACTGTTTCCTGTGCTAAGTATATTGTTGGTGAATGCAGAGTTGGCATTTCCCATAGTTGTTGGAGAAGCTCGTCACAACACTCTTCAACTGCTTTCAGTGAATCCATACATGACATACATACAGACCAAGCCTTCATAGCTGCAGTTACCAATTCTGTTGTGTATCACTGTTAAGGTACAACTAACAGAGCCTGAATGGGAAATCCCAGGTATTTCTGAATACAAGTTTCAAGGCTGAGTGATGTGAGCATTCCTTTCGTCAAAAACAGATATCATAAGTGAATGGAAGAAGTTTGTTTTCAAATAAGTCACATAGTACTTACCTTATTTGCTGTGTGATACAAACATAAATGTAGTGGATCGAAGGGACACAGAGGGGTAGAAAATCAGACAAAACGTAACTGCTCTCTAATAAGCCACCAGAGACTTCAAATCCATTGTACTCGATTAGATAATTCCCCTGAACAATCTCTGAAATTTTCTCAGTGGAGTTCAGCTTATCTCCTACATAACTCAAAAATTTATATCGCCACCACCATGACAGGCACAGTATTTTTTCATCAGAATTCTCTTTCTCAATCTGATTTTGGTCGTAGGAAATCGCTACATATAGCTAGTTTTGTAATAACAGTTAAAGCAAACAGGCATAATGAGGTCAGTTTAGAAGAGAGTGGATGTTATCCAATCGGGAAAGGGACAATGCCGAGCATGTTGTTTTAACATTGGACTACAGCATTTAAAGTGATATCTGCCAATAACGTAATGTGAATCAAGGAGAATGGCTCTAAGGCAGTTACCTTTCTGGTCCGAGTTGATAAATAGGATATCTATCACCTGACGATGTGGCTTCAGTTGACACAAAACTGGTCATCACTTTGAATAAAAGTATTTTCAAGTCAGTGAGGATTATTTCATTCAGGAAACGATAATGCTGTCTTTGTACTCTGTTCTATCCGTAAAAGTGTCAAGAATTGTTTAATTGTTAATCGTGCACACACAGTGACTTTACCAAAAGAAGGCTGCCTGGCTTCGTGAACACAACCAGAAGAATCACGCCATCGAAATCCGTTCACTTACAAAAAACCAGTAAATTCCTTTTAGTAATTGAAATTTCATGTATAAATCGGCTACAGTCTTCTGATTACTTTACACTTTAGACTTGAGAAACATGTGAACAAGAAGAAGCTTAGATAAAATTTGAGAATATGTGAAAGGTATGTTGCAAGTGACTGAGTGATCATATTCTCAAATGTTGGGTGAACATAGTTGGGATATTTGCACATGGGGTGTTAAGCTGTCTTAAGATATACACACAGTATTATCTACAATACTTGTCTTGCTGCATTTACCTTTCATGAAGGGTGTAACTACTAAGTGAGTACATTGAGGACACTGGCAACATTTCATTAATGTCTTCTAAAGCACCCACAAACTGAAAGAAAAAAAACGGAAAAATTGAATTAAAAACTAAACATAGTGAAATTTGCTATCGTTATTACTAAGTTTCTTCATTCCCTTATATCTGTGTTTAATATTTCCATCTTCGAAAAGTGTACAATCCCAACCACTAATTAATTCCAGGTATCAATGTGTCAAAATATTTTAAATTTAGTATCAAACTCCACACAAATTTTTCACCATATCTTGTTTTTAATATTCATAGCCAGCAATGTAATATAAATTATTTACTTCATACTTATCTTTTTAAACAAATTAGATGCATTATTGAGCATCTTCAATAGAACCTCCATTTATATAAATTAAAGATTTAGTAAGATTAGAAAGCCCCATTTAAAATTAAATGCTGAGTATCAAATGTTAAATTTTTCTTGCCATACATGACTACATACGTAAGTGTATCATTCAGAATTTTGTCACTGAATGTGGTACACAGCTTCATTGCTGTTTCTAAGTAGTTACAGCATTCATTCTCTTAGACACACTTACAACATAGTTGGGCAATTTCAATAACTTTGAAGGGACTTACATTGATATAATTACTAAATTATGTTAAAATACTAGAGTACAGAGCTTTGCTGGTAACATTGCCTATTTTATTTTCTAAGTTTTGGCAGCAACTGCCAGAATAACCACATATTAGATCTTTTAAAGATACTAATTGTCACCTTCAGTTGCTTTAGAAATGCCACATAATTCATTTGTATGTCTAGCTTAAAATGTAGAAAAGTGTCATGTACTTTCAGACAATTATTTGGTGGATCTAGATTCCACATTGTTAGAGAACAAATTTCATTTCTTCCATTATTTACTTGGATATTCTATAATTTGATGTGATCGAACAAAGAAGGGTCAGTCAACTGATTATTCTTCCTTTTTTTCTGAAAAGCAACAAAGATGAAGTAATGCACATCAGATTCTGCAGAATTACAGTAATATGTGACATATAGTTCAAAATTTCTCTTTCCATTCAGTCCAGCAATCTCTATGGTTTGTGGTTCAAAGAAAGAGAAGCGAATTTCGAATTCTTTAGTGTTTTCTTTCTCTAGCTAAAGTCAATATAAGGGTTCATATCTAAGCACAGGGCATGGATTTCTATTGTTTCCACAACAATTTTATCTTCCTTAGGAAGTGTGGTCACATCTTCAACACAAACTTGATGCCATCGAAAATTGCCATCTCCAGCACTTGAGTCTACAACATAGCAGTTGAATTTCTTTGAACAAGATTTCTATATAAACATTGAAAAATCCACCAGATATTTCTAACGGACAAAGTATTTCATTTTTCTCGCTTCTTATCTTCCCATTGTTGAGGGTATCATGCACCATAGTTAACTCACTGGCTAGAGACAGAGGGAATCACTTAAGGACACAAAAGGAAATGAAATTATGTTCCATTGTAGACAAAATATGGTTATTTATTTGTGGTGATAACCTTGAACAGCTTTGCCACACAGTTGTCAAGCGATTTTTATTGAATTTTACAAGATACGTTGGATAATCTCAACAAACTGCTCAAAAAATACTAATCCTCATGTATAGCTGAGTATGAGTAGGATGAATGCAACTACTTCCAATACTTATACTGATCTCTATGGTGTTGTTGGCAGATTTAGGTTATTTTAAATCTTTTCATCAACAGGAGATGAGTAAATCTGATAACTCTCTATTTTGTTAATTATTTATTAAAGATGAAAATTTAATAAGCCATTTGTGGAACAGCTGTTACAGTAGCACCATTGAAGTCAATCAAATGATTATTTTCATCAGTTACAGTTATTTCTAAATCCTGAATAGGATCAAAAATTGTAATGTATACATGGTATTTGTTTCATGAATTAGTGGTTCACCAACTTCAGCATTAGGCTTGTATAAAGCAGTAAGATTAGCTTCTTGATGAAAATGATCAGTATGCTTTAGAGACATTCCATAATTTAAATTAAATTTATATTAATTTCAATGAAATAAAATTAGACATGCCATTAGCAACAGCTTTTTATTAACTTCAATTGTTTCACCACTAAATCCAAGCATGCTTCTAATACAGACTGTTATATCCATATATAATTTAATGTTGCTCTATTTAAAAATTCATCTCCTTTGGTGTAAAAATATGGCTTTTGTGCATGAAAAATTTTTTTAAACTTATTAAACTCTTTTGACCTACTGAAATTTCTGTCGTTTCTCCATCACAATATAATTCATTTTCCTTTTTGTGTAATATTTGGAGCTTTTAATGTTGTATAAAAACCGACTAGTGCAACATTGCTATAAGTATCCCATACAGGAACAATCGCTCTTGTTTTGAGAACACCTGACATACCACTCAACTGAAATAAGGGACTCATTTAATATTAATAAAAATATTTAATTAAATGAAAACACATTGGTATCCTAAGATACGATTTCTGTTTGATGTGGTTGTGGAAATGCAAAATTAATGATTGACAATTATATTTTTGCTCCAACATGGTTGAACTGGAATAAATCAGTCATTGGATATTTATTGAAACGATATAGATCGACAAAAATAGTCAAAGATATAAAAAGATGCAGAAAATGCAAGTTAAAAATAACAAAACAGCTACTTCTATTGGAACTAGTGATGAAATTATACTAGTAGATAAGTTTGAAGAAAATCAGTTTTTATATTTGACAATTTCATTCTTGGAAATCAATATGTTTTTAGAGAAGATTTTACCAGAGGCAGACATATGGGAATAGACTATTTTTATTTACCTCCGACATATTCAATAATACCAAAGCAATTAGTAAGGGGTAATCTATAAATTTTAAACATTTTTAGACAGGACGACACAAATTTAAGTCACATCTATCATGACTTTTTTGATGACGTTTCAAAATTCGACAGTTTCAGAGAGAGAAATGTAGTAAATGTTGGAATGAGGACAGATATGACTACAAACCCTAAAGAAGGAAACTACGGACATAAGATAACAAATTTCTTAACCAACTAAAATTACTTTTATTAATGTTTTTTATCTTTAATAAATGTTACAAAATATAACACAGTGGTTGTTAAAAAAGGTGGACAACAGAGTGATAAAGGCATAATTAAAAGAATAATTTAAAAATGGAAGAAACAACCTAGAACAGAGTATCAAACAAGTAAAAAAGATGATCAACCTGTTATTAACACAACTAGCAAAGAGGAGATATAGTTTTCAAAACTATTGAATAAAACAGATGGTTACTCATTAAAACCACTTCTATTTTGATGAATTTCACAATATACCACCAATCAAACAATGAGAAAGTCTGCAGTATCGCTATACTCTAAGTGAATCACCAAATACAAGATTATTGAGAACATATGAAGAAGAGGATAAAGATAGAGAAGTCACAGCGCTATTAAAAAAAGAGGATGGTGATATTGAAAGAATATCTATAAGTGAAAGAACACTAGTATATATCAAACATAGTGAAGATAAAGTTTATAGATGAAGACCCTTTGGTACATTTAAACTTGTTGGTAAATTACCCGTAAAACTTGATAGATGTATACACTACTGGCCATTAACATTGCTACACCACGAAGATGACGTGCTACACATCCTATATTTAACCAACAGGAAGAAGATTCTGTGATATGCAAATGATTAGCTTTCAGAGCATTCACACAAGGTAGGCAACTGGTGGCGACACCTACAATGTGCTGACATGAGGAAAGTTGCCAACCGATATCTCATATGCACAAACAGAAGTTGACCAGCGTTGCCTGGTGAAACCTCATGTAAGGAGGTGAAATGCGTTCCATCATGTTTCCGACTTTCATAAATATTGGATTGTAGCCTATCGTAATTATGGTTTATTGTATCGCGACTGCTGCTCGCGTTGATCGAAATCCAATAACTGTTAGCAGGATATGGAATTGGTGGGTTCAGGAGGGTAATGCGGAACGCTGTGCTGGATCCCAACAGCCTCGCATCACTAGCAATCAAGATGACAGGTATCTTATCTGTATGGCTGTAACGGATCGTGCAGCCATGTATCGATCCCTGAGTCAACAGATGGGGACGTTTGCAAGACAACAACCATCTGTATGAACAGTTCGATGACGTTTGCAACAGCAAGGACTATCAGCTCAGAGTTGCGGTTACCTTTGACGCTGCGTCACAGACAGGAGCGCCTGCAATGGTGTACTCAACGACAAACCTGGGTGTACGAATGGCAATAAGATATTTTTTCGGATGAATCCAGGTTCTGTTTACAGCATCATGATGGTCGCATCCGTGTTTGGCGACATCGCGGTGAACGCACATTGGAAGCGTGTATTCTTCATAGTCATACTGTTGTATCACTTGGCGTGATGGTATGGGGTACCATTGGTTAAATGTCTCAGACACCTCTTGTTTGCATTGACAGCAGTTTGAATAGTGGACGTTACATTTCAGATGTGTTACAACCTGTGGCTCTACCCTCCATTTGATCCGTACGAAACCCTACATTCAGCTGGATAACACATGACCGCATGTTGCAGGTCCTGTATGGGGTTTTCTGGATAAAGGAAATGTTCGACTGCTGCCCTGGCCAGCACATTCTCCAGATCACTCACCAATTGAAAATGTCTGGTCAATGGTGGCCGAGCAACAGGCTCGTCACAATACGCCAGTCAATACTCTTGATGAACTGTGGTGTCGTGTTGAAGCTGTATGTGCAGGTGTACCTGTACACACCATCCGAGCTCTGCTTGACTCACTGCCCAGGCGTATCAAGGCCGTTTTTATGGCAAGAGTTGGTTGTTCTGGGTACTGATTTTTCAGGATCTATGTACCCAAACTGGATGAAAATTTAATCATATGTCAGCTATAGCATAATATATTTCTCCAATGAATACCCGTTTATCATCTGCATGTCTTCTTGGTGTAGCAATTTTAATGACCAGTAGTGTATTAACAGTTGGTAATACGACACATGAGAGTACAGATGGACTGATGCATATTTTAAGTAAAGAAGGATTACTTTGGAAGATATGAAAACAAAATTTGATTTTGATTTATAAAATATGCAGATTTTTGTACCACTCAGGTGCATTATATTCTGAAAAGAATTCAAATAAAATAGTCAAGTAAAAACATGAAATTAAAAAAAAATTGTTGGTGTCTATTTACCAAAGTGAGTTGCACATTTAAACTCAAGTGGAGATAAGAAAATATGTGAAGTTTTAATTTTAAAAAATACAGAATAACCAGTTGTGTACATTTACATGTGTAACACATTCCAGTAATTTGGTACATTAGCTGGAAATGAAAATTATTAGAATGGAAAATCCAAATCCAAATATCAACAAATTAATTTAACGCTTTTACTGTCAGTAATCCAAGAGGAATTCCATGTTTAATCAGAGTCAATTTACCACATCCATTTGGGAAAATTTGGAATATAGAAAAGGGTTTGTCAATTGCACTTTGAATCATTTACCATTGCCAGAGATACTTCTAACAGTTGTTTTCTACTGCAAACCTTGTATTCAACCGCAAGAAAGACTAGCATGTGGTGACAAATTTATCAATGCACTAGATGAAGCCGATAAAGAACTTTACTAAGCTACAAAAGAGAGAGAGTATGATTAAGATGCATCACTTGGCGAAAAATTAAAAGCCACAATATTAGAGGAATAATGAGTGGGAAACAACAATCATGTATGGATGTTCATTTAAATATTTGGGATTTATAAAAATATTAAAACTTATAAAAAATTTGAACTATACAAATGAGTTATTTTCAACATTGATTATATTGAAAGCAATTGAAAATGAAATTAATAATCATCAGTTACATGGTATTGATAACTTTTAACTCACACACAAAAAAGGAAGACAGATCAAAAATCTCTGGCAATTTCCTCATAACATTATATATTCCTGTTGTAAAAAAATACTTGAGATCTAACAAAAAAGAAAGAAAGTTCAGGACTAACAAAAGATAAAGGTGATATTCCTCCATTATTTTTGGTAGCATTATTATACCTATCAACTATTGGTTCACAAGCTGGTGGAGCAGCTAGCATTGCAAAAGCAATAATGATGAAGAAAAACGCTGATGCCAAATTAGAAGAATGATACAGACACAATTTACCACTGAATAAAGGACAACCAAAAAAACAATTTCCAAAAAGTAATTGATATATATCCTAATGCCTTAATTAATAGTGCCATAAAAAGCTTGTTAATCATCCAAAACTTAAACAGCTTAAACACTTTCATGGTGTATTAATGCTTCATTAACTACCATACAAATGAAAACATACTGACTGTGGAATATTTAATCTGGATACATCTGATCATCATGGTACTCACTGGATATGCTATTATAAAAATAATGATGAAAATTTGTGATTGATTTATTTGCTGGCACTGTGCTAAAACAACTAGTTAACTGTTTGGAAAAAAGTTATCTTACTCCAATAATTAGAAAACACAAAATTTTAATGAAATAATATGCAGTTGTTTGCGTATATTTCTGGTAAATCTGTTGCCAAATAACTATATTTTTAATGGAATTTTAAATCTAGTGAATGGAAATTTTTGAAAATAAGGTGCAGTTTGAAGGGAGTATGAATAATGGAAAATATTTCAAATCAATTATTAGCAAGAAATGATTCAGAAATAGGAAGCTTAATCATCAACAGATAATCAACTTTCACCATATTTTGTGATGCATGGTAAAACTTCATGTGTAACCCAATTATTGGTTAATTTCTCTTTTTCCTTGTTAGATGACAAAGTTAAAGAATATAAACCACATTAATTTATCAACATAGATCTTTATTTGTTACATGTTAGCCCTGCCTCAGAAGAGGGTCTGTAAATTTAACCATAGTTTGTTTTGCCTCCATCATCGCCATTTTTGCTTTATCTGTGTAGTTCAAAATGTAAACAACATCCTGAGCTTTAAATCAAGGATTTCTCTCTTTATGAATATTCATTAGAATATCTTTATCATTATATTTAATTTTATTGTAGATGAGGTCTAAAATCGAATCTATTTAATATAATGTAATTCTTTAAATGTCTTTAAATGGTGATTAAATTCTATGAATGTTTCTCCCTGTTTAAAAATCAAGCAGTCATTTTCTCCATCCATTGATAAATCACGGTAAATTTGATGCAATTAATTTATCTTTCTTATCTTTTTTGACTCCATTTAATATAAAAGTTAAAAATTTTAAATAACCTAGTGTTCTAATTTCCTTAAGAGTGCATCTAAAGCTGTTTGATTACAGATCTGAATTTCTTCCTCATGATACATGTATTGTACTAACAGCTAATAAACGATATAAAAATATGTCGTAAAAACGCTAGTAAGAGTAAAAAAATTAAGAGTGTAAATATTTTATCAGTACAGTTATCTAGTGTGTAGCAACAGGAAAGACGATTAATTTATTTACACAAATTTTTATTTAGTATATGAGAAAATGAGTTACATTTACCTGATACTAGTGCATAATTTTATTTAAATGTAATAAAAATTGTTTTTTAATAAATGAAGGCTTCCAAAATCTGTAAGAAATGTGAGGTGGGGAAGTGAGTTGGTAATTTGTATTCACACATGTACACAAAGAATAAGCAATTACATATTTGTACAGAATGTGATTGAAAAATGCCACAAAAATATGAATAATGATAAACAATTTGTGTATGAGGAAAATATATTTCAGCTAACTACTACAAGAACCATTTAAAAATAGTTTCCAAAGAAGATCATTCCAAAATGTTGCTATCAGTGAAAAATTATGAATGTCATGATTTAACCAAGAACTTTATTACTTGTCAAGAAATTTAAGATTTCGGTTGTTTTTATTAAATCCTCCATTAGGAACTAACTACCAAGTAGATGCACGATTTGTCTTGAAGATTGTTATAAACAAAGATGTAACTTAAATCAAATTAATAGAAACGAAAATTAGTAATCACTATATTTACTATTTCATAAAGGAACTCAAATTTATCCCACATATAATTCATATGCATCCTTACTTAGTAGATTAATAATTTTTCAGCTTAATTAATTTGTATTCTATATAAACGGATGTTCTACAAGAAAAGCTCAATAATGCAAATATTTCTAATCTGTTTAAAAAGATTGGTGAGTTAGAAGCAAATTATTTGTGTTACATTTCTGGGTAAGAATATTTAGAAACTAGATTTGCTTAAAAAACTTGTATGGACCTTGATCATAAATCTAAAAATTTTTGCCAAACAGATTTGTGGGTTTTTCATTGTTTTGAAGATGGTGGTATTAAGTTGAGATACAATAGGATTAAGAATCTTAAAAATAATAATAATAAGATTCATGACATTCAGTTTTTAATTATTTAAATACATATATAAAATTTTATTTTTGATATCTTGTATGTGCTTGATAGGAATGTTAATAATGCAACTGCCAAGTGGATTCAACATTCCAACTAAGTTGTGCTGTAGCTCTTAATGAGTAGACACAACAGCTTTCTAAAATTATAAATATGGTCAATAGTTATATAAGATATAGATATTCAAATTATTTCTGCTACTGGAAGCTGTTAAATAGCCTACCTGCCACTGGGTCCATGCACCATACACTATTTACATGGTTGGCCATATAGTAATATTGGTGATTCATTCGAATGATGGAAAGAAATAATTGCTTCCTCAGTTTATCTTTAATTGTAGAAATTGAGAAATTTCTTAGGAATATATCTGTTGTCGTCTGTAGTTATTTGTCAGTTTCTAAATCCACGAAGGTATTTACCATGATTATGTTATTCAAAAGTGGAAGAATATGTGTCATCACTACAAATACTTCTACTCGCCTCCGACAGGAAAGCTAATGTGCTAATAAATTGCAGAGCCACATGTGGACTGGACGACTCTGACCGCATCACCAATGGAAACTTGACTGTTGTCAACCAGTATCCTTGGATGGCACTGCTTGGCTACTCATCACGTAAGTTGCATGCTCACTATTATTAATCTCATCATAGTCCTTATCGTTGGCAGTAGCTATTACTTTTCTATTTACCACTGACAAGGTGAATGAATTCCCGTGTTCTGCAGACATAGTTTATCTTGATAACATATTTGGATAGTATTCTCTCTGATTATTTTTAAGTAATAATTGAAGCACTTAATACCTCGCACAGACTCATCCTCAGCAACCATCAGTGGCAACATATGCCAATTTCTTTACCTCTTGCATGAAGCCATCACAACATATTTCGTTATGTTCTAACATTCATGGTGGTGTCTGATTGTTCTATATCGTGTCTTCCTACCACTTTCGCACAACGACACTCTGAGCATGTTTTATAGGAAATTGACTAGTTTGAACCTGGGACCTGTTGCTGGTAAGGAGACGCCAGACCACACAAGACATGTAGAATTCAGAAGAGTTTAGTGAGACTAACGATGATATAACCAAATACTAAATGATCTCAGCGTCAGCTCCACTGCACTCCCTGTAAAAGAATCTTAATACTAACTAAATTTAGTGGAAGGGGTTTAAGGCTTTCCTATTTTTAGTTAGCTGGTAAAATAACGTCGAAAAAGCAGTTAAGTTTACCATTGGAAATTTTATTCTACTCACACAACATTGTTTATAAATTGCACTATTGATAAAAGCAAGTGTTTTAATACAGGATGGTAAAAACCAACTGCGTTCAACAAAAACGTGAACAAATATTCCCTGAATGGGTTTCCAAGTTCTACAATGGATCAAAGGATGACCTATGCCATATCACATCTACAACTTAGGTTTAAATTAAGTTTCACAAAAGAGAAAACTATCAAAATGGTCTACAGTGACCCTCAGTTATCTTTAATTACTTATCTAACTTGTCGTAAATTACAGTGGCTGATGTGGCTTCTCAATAACTATATAACAGAAAAATCAATCATGTTTCAGATTTTTACCTCAAGTGGCAAATGTGAACACCATGAGCTTTAATTGGCGATCGACACTAGTATTACGCAAAAAGGGGGTGTAACAGATGATACTTCTGCAGTTCTGAGTGAAGCTTTATGCGCTGTTATTCAGCATTGCGTGCGTTCATTACGTTGTTGGTGTTCGTCAGGGGGCGGCGCGCAGCACAGCTTGGCTCACCTCGCCGTCTCCGAAGTAACTCTTCTAACTTCTCCTTACTAGAATTTACCAAAGTTGGTTTGAAAGAAAAAAACTATCTGGCTGTGTTTTCATCTGACCAATCAGGGTCTCAATGTTAACCTTAAGCTCCGCCTACAAAAATTCTGTCTATCCAATGAGAAACGTTATACTTTTCGTGGTGGGACAATGTTTTTAAAGTGTGCAATGTAACGGAGACGCGAAAAAGTCTCACTCTTAAACTCGCAGTTGGTGTGGTCCTTTTAGTGTTATCGTAAGATCTATACTGTTCTTCTGGAGGGCTCTATCTTTTAACATGGTCTGGGGGATTATCCTAAACGTAACAGAGACGCGAAAAAGTCTCCCGCTAAAACTTGCAGGTGGTGTTGTCCTAATAGTTAGCTGGCAATGTGGGTGTCCAGTTCGTCCCTTATCGTAGGGCCTTCTAGCTTAACAAGGTTCTGCTCTCGGCTTCTGTTCTCGTTTCTCCCCTCGGAACTGCGTCTGTCACACGGTGGGAAGGTATGACATGCATTTAGGCATTCTTGTGATAGTCTGTGGTATTCCATTTGCTCACTCGTTACTCGTATTACTTTGGTTAATTTAATGTTACGATTTATTCGGAGCTATGTGACATACTACTGGATTTGCTTATCATATCAGGGTTTTCATGGAAGGTGTTGGATTTCCCTAACACCTTACATATCACCACCCTTCGAACTTAATTTTTGCACTGAATTTAGGCAATGATTGAATCATTGTCTAAGTCAGTCAAAAATTTTCTAATTTATCTAAATTTTATTGCGTACTCTTCAGCCACGTTATTCTGTTCTATGCTAGTTTGTATTACTAATTTATATCTTTATATTCTCCCACATTATAATTAAAAGTGACAAGAGAAGAATATTTTTATACCATTATTAATTTTTTATTATTTTCTTTCTTTATTTAAGTGTGAAGTTCGTTTTTTAAGAAGTTTGTTATCGAAAGTGAGGAGTCTTTCACTTCGATTTTCTTAGAAATATTGTTTTTATAATTATAGTAATTAAGTATCTATTCCTAACACATTTTCTAAATATCATGTACAAGTAAAATGTTTTTGTTTCTAGACACTCATTTCAACTAAGGATTATTTCCAAGAACTGCTTTGACAAAGAAATATACATACACAAGTATTGAGATATTATCCTAACAAATGGTACAAATGTTAAAAAAAGGGAAACATCCAACAAGATAATTTTTTATTCTTTGTTTTTATAAGGAGAAAATAAGAAAATATAGTTATTCTTTTATTTTTATGAGGAGAAAATAAGTGGCATATTGTTTTTTTATGTACTGTCCATTTCAGAACTAATGACTTATTTTTATTGATAGTCTATTTTTTACTTAAGTCCATAGTCAATGACTGTTATTTTGTAGTTTATTAGCTGTCTGGTGTGCCTAACTTATTTAGTTCTTCACATGTTTCTTTTGCACAATTCCTACATCACATAATTTGATTTCACACGTTCACACAATCCTGTGAATGTTTAAGCAAGAGGTTGGCGAATGCTTTTGCACGAAGGTGATGGACTTGAGCGAGATGGATGTGGGCAAGTATTTCATGTACAGCTTCGTTCGTCGTTCCTTGATGCCTTTGCAAGTGTATGTTGCTGTTGTGGAGGTCCCTTAATGGAATGGAGCTGTGAGTGCAGAATCTCGTGGTTTACTGGCTTTGTATGCGTGAAAGTCATCGTTATATGTCGTTGAAAGCGGTCGTTTGTCGTTGTAATACTTAGCAGACGACTAGTTTACCATAGGATAGGGATTTGGTAAGGTATGTCGTCTATTCTTCACCTATCTTCTTTCTTGGTCTCAATCTTGCGAATCTTCAACTTCTGTTCTTCCTGCTTTTTCTCTGCTTCTTACTTGCTTCTTGGTTCATCTCTGGGCAGGATATGGAAATATTTATTGATAACTAGTCGATTTGAAGTTCTCTCCTATTTACAGTTTGATAAATTGTTTGGGCCTGTCAGTTTTACTTTGTGGAAGTTCTTCTCCAGTTTAGTGCATCAGTGTGCTGTTTAATAGCAGTAGTGTGACTTTTACTCATATTTTTTGCCAGCGGTGGCTTGCCCAAGCGGTCTTCCTGTCGGGCCGCGTTTGCTCGCTCCGCTGAGTGGGGTCGTTCGGTGTCCCGTCGCTGCAGGGCTCCGGCACTCTGTTGGCAGATAAACTGCAGTCCATTTCAGCTACAAGGGCCTGCTGTTGGTCTCGCTGTCCTTGTGTCTTGCTAATTATGTCCTTTTTATTTCTTGATACTTCTTGCATTGCAACTTGTGGGTCGTTGCATCTGGTCTTCGTTGGAGTTTTTACAATGGTTCTTACAAAAAATTTTACTTATAATCATCTAACATATGTGTAGTATGTACATGGTTTTGCGCCTTCTTAAAAAAGCTTTACATATTTCGGCGCCCTTTCCATGTTACATTTCTAAGATATTGAAGTCTTAACGTCTACTCATGAATCCTCAATTTCGTTTTTTATTTTTGTGTAGTTGTGGTGTATAGCATTTTAGTATTTCATGTTGTTAGACTATCTACACTTTATCCCTTCACCGTAATCTATGGTACTATTGGTGTTATTATTGAAAATACTTTCTTTTTCCCACCTTCCTCTCTCTTCATTCTTCTTTCTCCTGACGATCTTACCTGCAACATAATCTTGAAATATTGTGCTGATTATTTACCAGTAATAAAATTAATGTTCAAACTTTTTGATATGGCTCACATGGTGAAGTCCTAAGCTTTTGCCTGTTTTTGGGTTCATTAGTTCCACAGCATTATCATGAGCAATTCAGCTAATTATGACAGGTCCTTTGTATGCAGCGTAAAACTTATGTATTTTGTGTTTCTGTTTGCTGGAGAGATGGTGTGTTTTTACAAATACTTTCTGGCCTACTGAGAATGTTCTTTTAATTGCTGTTCTATCTCCTCTTTCTTTTCTTTTAATGGCTGCCTTTCTGATGTTGGAGAGTGCTGTTGTTATGACTTGTTTGTGCTGTCTACGTGGTACAATAGAAAATCTAACATTTTCTGTGGTTATGTTTGGGGATTCAATATTTTTAAGTACAGTAACTGGAGGTAGTGGTGTAGTGCTATGTGGCATTTCATTTATTACTTCTTGAAAATCTTTAAGGTATATATCCCAAGTGTTGTGTCTTTTGCTTGCATACAATCGACATAAAGTGCCTATGTCCTTCATAGATCGTTCTGCTGGATTTACACTAGGTTTGTACTTAGAAATGTAGATGGGTTTTATTTTGTGTAGTTTTAACATGTTCTGCCATTGCACTGATTTGTATTGTGGGCCATTATCAGAAATTATTCGTTCCACTCGACCTATTTGTCTAAATGCTTTACTTATAGCAAGACCTGTTGCCTGTTTTAATGGTGTCAAGGTAACATATTTAGAAGTAAGTTCCAAAGCGACAAATATGAAAACATATCCATTTCTTGTACATGGGAGGGGCCCCATCAAGTCTGTTGTAGCTATTTGTTTTAATCTTTTAGGGGTTATTGGAAACATAGGTGGTTTGGTTTGGAAAGTGACGTGTTTAGCCCTCATACATTTTTTGCATTTGACTAATACTGTTCTAATTCGTCTTTCCATATTAGGAAAATGGCTTGTTTGTTTTATTTTTAAAAAGCATTTCTTTGGTCAAAAGTGGCCATTACTTAAATGTGTATACCATATGTACTTATTAATTAGTTCATGTGGGATATAAATTAACCATTCATTCGTTGCAACATTTCGTCTAAAAAATAAAACATTGCCTTTTACGAGATAATGCTGTCGAATGTCTGGATAATCCTTACTTCTCCACTTGTGTTTGATTCCTAGTATTTCGGTGTCCTTGTCCTGTTCTTTGCCTACGTTTCTCAATGCTGTCGTAATGTAGTTTTCGAAAGGTACTTGTTTCATAGAGTACATTGTAAACTGGTCTTCTGCTGCTTCCAAACCCATGTTATTGGATGCACCCTGTGGGCATCGTGATAAAGCATCTGCTAATACATTCGGTGGTCCTGGTATGTGTGTAATAGTGAAGTCAAATTCTTGTAGTATTAACATCCATCTGGCTAACCTCCCACGAGTTAGTTTGGCGGATAACAGAAATTCTAATGCTTTGTGGTCAGTGTATACTTTTGTTTTCTTTCGAATAGGAAGTATCGAAAACGTTGGAAGCCCCATACAATGGCCAATGCTTCCAGCTCAGTGACTGAATAGTTCTTCTCGCTATTTGTGAGTACCCGACTGGCAAAGGCAATTGTTCTATATGATACTAGCCCTGCCTGTTCGTATTCTTGGAATAACACAACTCCTAAACCTGTTTTCGCGCTATCAGTGGACATATAAAAATTTTGTGTTAGATCAGGATGTGCTAAAATCGGTGTGTTGTTGGTCCGTTTTTTACTTTTAAAAATTCTTCATTGGCTTGTTGATCCCATACCCATGGCGTGTTTTTCCAGTCAATGCACATGGCGTGGTGTTGCGAGAGAGTCGATCCAAATAAATTTTTTGTAGAATCCGATGAGACCTAGAAATCCTCTGAGAGTTTTCTTATTATTATAGGAGTACAATATTCTTTGATTGCCGTTAGTCTTTCTGAAATTATGTGTCCTAGAAATTTGACCTCTCACCTTCCAAATTTGGATTTTGTTATATTTACTGTGACCCCATGCTCTTTCATGATCTGTAAAAACTGATTTAATGTGTCGTTGTGATGTTTCCAAGAGGGTTCTGCTATAATCACATCATCAACATAACAAGTAATTTTTTGTAAAATGTCAGGACTGAGTATAGTATTAAATCCCCTAATAAACGCTGTTGATGATATGTTTAAACCAAATGGCAATCGTTTAAACTGGTAACATCTACCGAATACGATAAATGCTGTAAATTTTCTACATTCTGGGGCCAATTCTATTTGCCAGAAACTACTCTGTAAATCAATTGATGAAAATATCTTAGCACTGTGGAAGTTTTGTATCAATTCCTCTAACTTTCCTGGGCGATCTGTCTCTGTGATTATGATTGTGTTGATCTGTCTGGAATCAAGCACTAACCTGATGCTCCCATCTCGTTTTTGTACAAAATGGAGCGGGCTGTTATATGTGGATATAGCTGGTTCAATAATATCGTCATCTAACATTTTAGATATCTGCTGGAATACTTTATTCCTGTAGCTTAATGGGATTGTATAGGGTGGCACTCTAAACGGTTTGTGCTGTTTTACTTCAAACTTGTACTGAAAGTGTTTAATACTGCCAGTCTTAGGTAAAAATACCTCTGCTTTATCTCCTTAAATACCCTCTAATTCTCTTTTACTGTGTTCCGCAATATCTTGAACTTCTGCAATTTTTCATCGATTTCTTTATGGACTTCTGACATGAGTTGAGGAAATTTCTTCTTTTGTGCATACCATTCTGATTCTTCATCCTCTTTATCTCGCGTCATTCTTAATTGTTTGTTTATAACTGGTATTTCTTCTAATTTTAGCTTTTGCTCAAAGAGAAGTGTGACATTCCCGAATGTTACGCTACCTTTCTCTATATCTATTATCGCTCGTCTCTCATTTAAAAAATCTGCACCTATAATCAAATCTACAGTTAGTTTAGGTATAATCACGAAGTTGGCTTCGATCTTTTGACCTTGACACGAAAGAGTTAACCTTGTTTGTCTCGTAACTACCGCAGCATTGTTTCTAATAGGACCTCTTACTTTAATCTTACGTGTTTTCAGAACTGGCAATTCCTCATTGGCATTACACTACATGAATAAATTTTCTGAGATCGCAGTCAGTTCACTTCCGCTATCAATTACAATATTAACTGGGATATACGTTACCATGGCCTTCACAATTGGTTGAATTTAAAAGGGTTGGTTCTGTTCTTCTTCTTCTTGCATCAACGAATCCTCCACTGAATCATACGTGAGTCTTTTTAGGAATTTCCCTTGTGAATTCGTACTTTATGTAGGATAAGCTTCGACTGCTAATTCTCTCTCTTTTATTTCCCCTTCTCTATTTCTTCCCTCATTTACGTTTTCTTCTACATCCTCTACTTTTTTCCTTATCCTCGTCCATCTTCTCCTTCTTCGTCGCTACTTCCACATAATCGCATCTAAATGCTCTAATTATCGCTTCATAACTTCCTTCATTATATACGTTGGGTTGTGTGCCCAATCGTAACTTATTTTCAACTTCTGTCAACTGCGCATTATCATCATTGAATTCACTTTCCCTGGTTTCCATCTCAAATAGCTCTGCAATACTCATTACTTCGTCCTTTCCTCCTACATTCGTTGTGCATGCCTCTGGTAGTTCATCTTTCTCATCAGTATTCTCCCAATTAATTTCATGCCAACGCGATATTGTTATTTTCTTGTCTTCGTTTTCATCTGGTCCCTGCGGATTTGTTTCTTCCGTCTTCTCTTCTCGTGATAAGATTTTTATTTCTCTGTTCAAGGTGCTGCGATTGTCCTGGGTGGGTGCGTCATTCTCTTTGGCATGGGCGCTTAACTGTCAATTCAAACGTTTATAGGGGTTTGGTGGTCTTAGCTCCACCTCTTCTATCTGTATTCTCTTTTCTTGTTCAGCTTGTTTACAGTGGTTTCTTTGTTGATAATTTGTCGGTCTATTGGTTCTCCGGTACAAGTTCTAGTTGTCGTTATTCCCTCTGTAATAGTCGTTGCCGTTCCTGGGTGAATTATAGTTATTGCCATATTCTCTTCCAAATCCATAACCGGTTCTTTGTTGAGATTTATTGTCGTTTCTTGGTGCGAAGTTATCACGCAGTTCGTAATTATTGCTTCTTCGTACTGTGTCTTGTGGATTCCACTGCTTTTTGCTTTCATTTTCACGTGCGCTTCTTCGTTTTCTTGCGCCATCTTCCGAAAATATGAACTCTAGTTCCCTTAGAATACCTTTAAATGCTTCGACGTCATTGTCTCCGCGACCTATTAATGATGCTGGCATTTCAATGGAGATTCATCGCGCTTAATTTAATCAACTCTCCGTCACTGTATGGTACATCTAAGCATTGATTTTTCTTTGACATTATTTCGAAAATGTCACGGGACTCTTCTCTCCTGAATTTTCAAAATATGGCTTCTATAATAATTCGTACTTCACTCTGTTCTGTGCTTCGCTGGACCAATATCGTGAGAGAAACTTCTCTCGGAAATCTTCGTACGATCGGCATGTCGCTGCAACATTTTGCATGGTTTGTGCGACTGTTCCTGACATGTGTGCACATATAAAGTCTAATTTGTGTGCTAGCGTCCGGTGTTCTGGTAATCCTACTCGGAATTCATCAATAAAAGTTCATGGATGTAATGAGTTTCCTTCGCGAAAGTGTTGAAATTTTCTGACTGTGAGGAAATGATCGTTGTCGTACTTCGTAATGGTTCCATATGAAATTCGCTATTCTTCGCCACTTTTATTTCTTATCTTTTCTCCCGTCGTTCTTTCCGGTTGTGGTAGATCCATTGGATATTGTCCACTGTAACTTTCGCCTACCCTTGCGTAGTATCGTTGGAGTGGTAAGCAATAATTTTCTTCCATCGGTTGTGAACGTGTAGCTGAATGCATTGCACTGTACTCTTCGCGACCTGGCTTTCCATTGTCACGTATTGGTTGGGTATCTTGTCTAGCTAACCTTGCTGCTTCATTGCACGATCCAAACTGTCTTGAAACATACTTTTGTAGTTCCACATGTGTTTGTGATGACGTTTGTTCATCAAGAATTTCGAAACGTGTTTGTTGCTGTGCAGGCTGTCTGATTTCACGTATGTTACTTTCCGCCTGTGACTGGATTCGCAAATGCGTAATATCTTCGTTAAGTTCTTGTTTTTCCGGTGCTGTTACAGATACGGATGTGGTTGCAGACTCTGTGCTTGTTCGATCCTGTTCACTACGTTCTTCAGTGGTTTGCAACAACTCTGTTCGCAGTTTCTGAAATTGTCGCTTCGTTTGCGCTTCTATTTTGACTATACGGTTATCATATCTTTTCAGCGCTGCTTTTGTGATACGTTTGTGTAACACATTGTTTTCAACAATTTCACGCGCTGTACCTGCTGCTTGTCTAGTAATTACGTTTATCTGTTCCTTTAGTTTCTTGACTTCTCCCTGTGCGTTGTTACGTAATGTTTTGATCTCGTCCTGAATGTCATTACGCAATGTTTGTACGTCCGCTTGTACCTTGGCAATGTCTGTTCTCAATTGATTGTGACCTGTTATCAAGTTTCCTATTAGTTCGCGAGATTCTTTTGCCTCGTCTTCAATATGACTTAGGTGTACCTGAATTTTTTTGTTGTGTTCTTTAATCTCACGCACTTGTCTTGTGGTTTCTGCAATTTCTTTCGTCGTTTCTGCATTTTGAATTTTAATTTGGTTCGCAATTTCTTTACTTTGTCTTGTCATGGTTTCCGTAATTAATTGTAATAATTCTGCCACATTGGTGGGTCCTATTGCGTTTTCTTCCGATGTCCTACGCACTGTGTTTTCGCCAAATTGTTGGTTTGCAACCGATTGCATTGAACTATGCTGTGACAGGTTTCTGCTCGCCTTCCTTGTACTCTTTGGTGAGGGAGCTCTTATTACTTGTACTATGGGTTCTACGTATTCAAGACCCAAGTTAGAATCCTCATCGACTGTCTCTCTACTTTCCTGCTCCTGTGTCGTATGCTGACCTAGGTTTTCTGTGCCTTGGCGTACATTATCCTCGTTATGGTGCGTTATATGTCCTATTTCTCGCGATACTGCATCGTCTGTTGTACCGTCCTCTATTCTCTGTCCATTTTCATGCTGGGTCTCTACCTCAATTCGGTCAAGGTCTCGATCTGCCATTGCTAATCTTCCCGAATCCCTTAGTTTCTCTTTTAAAAGCAATTCACGCTCCCTACTTCGCGTTCACATGTGCTCATGTGATCTCACGCGTTTCATAACCTTTTTGTTCACACGATTTGACAAACAATTCACTTACTTGTTGGGTCAGAAACAACTTGCCAACGATGTATCCGCCACCTGCGTGCTTGCATTGGAGACAAAACTTAATTCTAACAATTTTCAAAATTCATACTTAATTATGATATTGTCTCTGCCAGACTCATTTTTACTATCTATCGCTGCACCTACTGTTTTCGACTATTTATAATAATAAAAAAAATTTTATTACAAAAATTTTTCAACAGGATATTTTTTTGACCTAGTTAGACATGTGGTCGACCTTCAATCATGGTATTTTACCATCCTTGCAGGGTCGCCATTTTCTAACATTGTGGGTAGTGTCTGTTTGTTCTATATCATGTCTCCATAACACTTTCGCACAACGACGCTCTGAGCATGTTTTTTTAGGAAATTGTCTAATTTGAACCTGGGACCTGTTGATGGTAAGGAGACGCCAGACCACACAAGACATGTAGAATTCAGAAGAGTTCAGTGAGACTAGCGATGATATAACCAAATACTAAATGATCTCAGCGTTGGCTCCACTGCACTCCCTGTAAAAGAATCTTAATACTAACTAAATTTAGTGGAAGGGGTTCAAGGCTTTCCTATTTTTAGTTAGCTGGTAAAATAACGTCGAAAAAGCAGTTATGTTTACCATTGGAAATTTTATTCTACTCACACAACATTGTTTATAAATTGCACTATTGATAAAACGAAGTGTTTTAATGCAGGATGGTAAAAACCATCTGTGTCCAACAAAAATGTGAACAAATATTCCCTGAATGGGTTTGCAAGTTCTACAATGGATCGAAGGATGACTTATGCCATATCACATCTACAACCTAGGTTTAAATTAAGTTTCACAAAAGAGAAAACTATCAAAATGGACTACAGTGACCCTCAATTATCTTTAATTACTTATCTAACTTGTCGTAAATTACAGTGGCTGATGTGGCTTCTAAATAACTATTTAACAGAAAAATCAACCACTTTTCAGATTTTTACCTCAAGTGGCAAATGTGAACACCATGAGCTTTAACTGGCGATCGACACTAGTATTACGCAAAAAGGGGGTGTAACAGATGATACTTCTGCAGTTCTGTGTGAAGCCTTATGCGCTGTTATTCGGCATCGCGTGCGTTCATTACCTTGTTGGTGTTCGTCAGGGGGCGGCGCGCAGCACAGCTTGGCTCACCTCGCCGTCTCCGAAGTAACTCTTCTAACTTCTCCTTACTAGAATTTACCAAAGTTGTTTTAAAAGAAAAAAACTATCTGGCTATGTTTTCATCTGACCAATCAGGGTCTCAATGTTAACCTTAAGCTCTGCCTACAAAAATTCTGTCTATCCAATGAGAAACGTTATACTTTTCGTGGTGGGACAATGTTTTTAAAGTGTGCAATGTAACGGAGACGCGAAAAAGTCTCGCGCTAAAACTCGCAGCTGGTGGCGTCCTTTTAGTTTTATCGTAAGATCTATACTGTTCTTCTGGAGGGCTCTATCTTTTACCATGGGCTGGGGGATGGTCCTAACGTAACAGAGACGTGAAAAAGTCTCACGCTAAAACTTGCAGGTGGTGTCGTCCTAATAGTTAGCTGGCGACGTGGTTGTCCACTCCGTCCCTTATCGTAGCGCCTTCTAGCTTAACACGGTTCTGCTCTCGGCTTCTGTTCTCGTTTCTCCCCTCGGAACTGCGTCTGTCACACAGTGGGAAGGCATGACATGCATTTAGGCATTCTTGTGATAGTCTGTGGTATTCCATTTGCTCACTCGTTACTCGTGTTACTTTGGTTAATTTAATGTTACGATTTATTCGGAGCTATGTGACATACTACTGGATTTGCTTATCATGTCAGGGTTTTCATGGAAGGTGTTGGATTTGCCTGACAGCTTACAATGTGTAACACATTCAGTACGACAACGACATAACTTAAAATAACCAGTTCCAGTGAGGACAGTGAAGTTATCATTGAGACTTACAGCATCAAGAAACAGTGCGAGTTCCAACGATCTCTGAGTTAAACCTGCAGGTAGTACAAGGAATCGATCAGCTGTTGTCAATTATTTTTCCAGCGTTTTATTTGAAATCTAGATTGCACTGGGAACCGAACATCTACAGGCAACTATGTGGCATCTACACTAGTGCACTACATTCAAAATGTATTATAACATAATACCAAATATTATCTAAATTAGTCCAAGCAGGGTATTTAACGTATGTTGGTGTGTACGATTTTCGATTGAAGTCCTAACATCCCAGTAACTCATAGCAATAACGCAGACCTATACTTCCTATCTTGAAAACATTAACGTATGACTTCAACTGCAATAATTTTCATATCCTTGTGGTCAAACGATTTTGACCTTTGGTCACTTGATAATAGCTAAATAGGTTCAACATGGCTAGTAGTTTACAAACATTGTTCAACGTCACTGAGAAAAATCGTATTTAGTAACTTTGGGTACCGTTTTTGTAACATATCACTTGAGAATGAAGTTGTTTTAAAGACATAATGTGTGAAACGTGATCTTGCTCTAGTGTTATTTGTTAATACGTTCAGATGAATGCAGCTCTAACTGCCAACCTTCCAATGGCTAGTGATGTCTATGCAATACCTCGTATTACAAGCAACGTAATTGTAATTACGCTATTATGGCCCATGTAGGATACAGTGGCCAATGTGCAGTGGGCAATTTTTGTCCAAAGCACAGAGCGAAATCATTCATTTGCCTGGAAGGGGTGGAGGACATTGTTTGACCACTTTCGGCTGGTCGGCGATGCACTGTGATGACAGAATCAAGAAGCTAGCCTGGTAATCTTTCTCAAACGAGTTTCAAAACTATTCGACAAACGAATGTCATTTTTGCGTTACTTACGTCAGCTTCATGATTATGTACTAATCATCTTGTTAATGGTCACAGTTACTGTGCGAAATTAGAAAAAAATTGTAATGAAAGATGGCGGTTGCTACGATTTTCCGTATGGTGGATACTACATAATATGTTGGTGCATATGCAAATTAGCTAAGATATTGAATTTTTCTTTGGACTTGGATGGAGGTCTCTGCCTGTCACCAATCTCTATAAACTTGATCAGACGTGGCACACTCATTTCTGATCCTGCATGCACGCAATAAAACAAGTATGAAATATCCACAACATCCCTCATATTTCAAAAACAGTTTGAAATATCGAGATGAGATTTTGACAAATGATAGCACACAAAGAGTAGAGTATTTTGCCATATCGTTAACATTCAAAACTTCATTACCTATCGTATTACTCCACAAAATACAAACCTTTTTGGAGAAAGAATATACTTTTTAAGGGTCATCGATAGTTGTTGAAATGGGAAACGTTGTAGGTTTAGGAATAGCATTATTTTTCTGTTGAGGATGACCTTTTCATAAGCTACTGAGGTAACTTCCTATTTTGCTAACTTAACAAACAAAGACTGCGTATGTACAACAAGTTAGTGGGGTATTACTGTGTGAACTCCGTTGTGTCTTGACAACAGAAGCAAATTTTAACATGGCTACAAAAGAAATGAAGGTTTTACTCAAAATACCACCCATTACACTTCTTTGATAGTTACAAATGATTAAATAACTAGGTTAACACAAATTGCCGCTTTTGTTGTATTTCCAACGGAATTATTTCTGAATACTTACCAAACTAGAGGTGATAATCGATCTTTCTGAATGGTCATCAACCAATGTGTACATGGAAAGACTCCACTTGATGATTACAAAAACTGTGAGCATAGGCTTCAGTTTAGAGCCGCACTTCCCTTCCAGTGTTCGTCATGACGCCTACACTACCTACCTTCAAACTCCATTACAACCAATCGTCCTACGTGTGTCCTGCTTATTTCACTTCTACAGTGCAAGTTATTCCGCGTGCACTCTACAATGTGGCTATAATTATAGTGCAGTTATACTCACGGCGTGGACTGTAGTTATTGTATGGCAATGAAACAGCGTAGATATTCTATTGTGTTAAGTTGGAACCGATTGATGCTGGAAAAAAATTAGTCCCAATTTAGGCCACCAGTGCAAATCTGGCACTGTGAATATAAGAAAAATGTATAGGAATGTTCCCATGTGTATTGGATTGGGAACAGCACGTCGCAGAAAAGGTTAAACAAGTGAGAAAGGCATAAACATGATTTCATTATTAAATTGCGCTTATGCAGTTTGTTAAGTACGAGCAACAGAGTCGTCGACGACATGATGCATCCGTGAAATGATGCGATCAACAGTTGCTCACAGCAATCCCGGTGGAATCTGAGCAATGTCTTCCTGTATACTCATCATCACACCAGGTACAGACCACAAGTGTTTGTGCTAAATAAGTTCTGTTACGCATTCCCAGAGCCAAAACTCACATGGATGCAGATCAGTGTATCTTCCAGGTCGTACATGTGATAAACATCTGGAGATAACACTTTCGTGGAAGGTTTCATTAAGCAGATCTTTCATTGGGCCACAGGCATGAGATATTGCTCCATCTTGCATACTAACAGTGATTTCCACACAGGCCCACGCCTCCAAAGCAGTAATCACATGCTGTCAAAGAAAGTCTCGTTAATATGAAGTCATTAAGGTGCACCTGACAGGCCCACTGTATGTATTCTCTTCAACAAAGAATGGACCAAGACTAAAGGTTTGTGAATCCACACCACACAGTCATGTATGCCTGTTCAGTGGATCTTCATGTACAACATGCAATTTAAGTGCTCCAGATTTGGCAATTCTGCGTATCTGTTCACCCTGTAGTGTGAAATGTGTCTCCTCACTCAATAGAATATTGCCCATCCACATGTCATCAGCTCAGATCCGCAATAGAAATCGAAAAGCATTTTCAGAATGTTGCTGCAGATTGTCAGGTTTCATTTGCTGTAGCATCTGGATCTTCTATAGGTTCCAATGCAAAATAAACAGCAAAACTTTCCTTGCTGTTGAGCATGGGATGAACAATTCTTTCGACACTGTTCAAGTACTAGAACTACTCAGGGCACGCACATGCTATATGGTCAGTTATGGCAATAGCAACCTCATCAATAGCTCGCACCAGGCTAGGATGCCTTCCTCTTCCAGGTGCCCTGCCAAGCTCACCCGCATTTTCATATTTCACTATCATCTTCTTTAAACCATTTCATAGTATTTGGCTTCTCCTCAGACTCTCTCAGTGGAGTAGAATCGGTGCTTTTCACGTAAGGCAGTTTCACCAACAGCACATGGTCTCTCTTCTCGATAGCTATGCTGTTCACCCACGCTATGGCCTGTCCAAGGACATCGTGTATGTCCTTGGTCCTATATTAATGCATTAGTGTATATAACAAGTTTCGCTGCCACACCATAATTACAGCTCTCGCTTGACCTCCACCTGCGCTTTAATTATTACCACCAGGTACTAGATATGACTGTGCAAGCTATAATACACTATTAAAGTTAAAAAAATTAAAGCTGCCATCAACCCATAGGCTGGTTTCAACACAACAGTGCTTTACTAGCGGACCATTGCCACCTAAAGTCTCTGAAAAACGCAGCAACTCGGCATTTTTCACATTGAAAAACATTTTCGAAGCTCATATAAGTGTTAAGCGACAGGTAAGACTCTTAGAAGTGACCAAGAATCTAATTTGAGAACTTTGGATTCCTAGTTAGAAATTCACCACTGACCTGGATCTGAAAAAAGGGTTCTTTCGTAATGTGTAGCAGTACTGAAGAATTTCAGACCATCTGCTACAAATCGACATATCTTAATTGGATAATTTAAGTCCCTGTAACACCTTGGTAGGAGTAGCACCTTTAATAGGAAACCACCAAATAACGTCTTGAGCTATATATCTGAACGAAATAATTTATAGATGTTTTGTGGTTTAGTAGGCCTATTCTGTCGCTGACTGTGGGGCTTAACGATTGTGCGTCCATGTGCAGGTGGCAGCCCACAAGAGTTCCGGTGTGGCGGCTCGCTGATCACCAGCCGCTACGTGCTGACCGCCTCGCACTGCGTCAACGGCAGGAAGCTCGGCTCCTACAGGCTGTGAGTACACCTCTCTCCGTACTGACTCCCAGCAGCGTGTCGTCATCGGAAGCGCTTAAACTCGGCAGCTGTAGCAGCTTTTGATGTCTTGATGGGGCTGTACTGTGATGATGAAGGCATAGTCTACAGCGCTCTGTACTCTACTTTGGTTGACTGCCTGTTATATGGAAGATCTGTGTAAAGGCGGCTCGTCGCCCTGCATATGGTGTGGCAGTTTAAAGCGGTGTGTATTCTTCTAGTGGGTGGGATGGACATGAGAGCGGTACAATGTGGAGCGTTCCAGATGAAATAGTTGACAATTTATCATTAAGCTAATGCATGTATGACAAACATCAGTCCAGCAAAAGTCAATAAAAAATCAGATTCAGGGTCACCAACAAGGTAGCTGCCACACTTCCCCAAAAGCGATCGATGTAAGCCCCTTCACATAAATATGAAAACTACACGGTTTTCTATGCCCTGCTTGAACGAATAATGTTATGCATGTAAAAATCAGTCAGTGCGGCACACTGTTTTGTATTTTTCAAATGCTCACACGACCTGTATTTTCCTGTGGTAGTGAAGACTCTGAGATGGCGTTTCCAAAAATGGCTGATAAACTTGAAACTGTTTAGGCGTCATTCAGTGGTAAGATACGGTGGTACATAACATGGACTTAATGTAGGATTACTAAACTCACGATATTCATAAATTTGTGCATCAGGCTTACTAAGTGCTAACAAAATTATGCGTCCATAAAACTTTGCTCATCCCCTGTGACAGGTTCTTCTTGGAAAGTGGTGAGTGCCCTTGTGATCTGATGGTGATTGTTCTTAGAGTGTGTATCACAACCTCTCTGGACAAGCCTGGACAGATAGTATGTAATTCTGCGAATCTAAAGCCTAGAGCTGTTTTAGCTGAAAATGATATTTCAACCTTGTGGCGCTCCTGGGCCACTGCCTAGTATGGTGTGCAATGGCGGGCAATTCATTCCACAAAAGCGGTTCTCTCTCGTTATGCAGGTGCACTCCCATAAACCTGATGAGAAAAATCTACCTACAAAACAATTTACTAACATTTCATGACAGTTTGATACCGTTTTTATTACTACTGTTAAAGGTCTACTGAACTGGTTCGTTAAGAAAATATTTTTATACCATTTATAAAGAACTCGCTAACTCGTAAAGCAGAATTTTGAGAGTATTATACGTCCAAGACCAAGTAAATCAACAAAAAAAGCAACTCTGTGCCGCTAATGTCATAGATAGCTATGACCATAATTGTGAAACAACTTCACAAGAATATGTAACTTCAAAGAATTTTACAGACATTGTTGTAGACTGTACAAATAGTTGACAATATTCAAAGATCTTGTTCAGCGATGCTACTAACATATGAAGTGTAAATGAAGCAAACAGTTAACAAATCCCTATGTAATGTGAAAACATCTTCGAGGAATTCTGCAGTTTTCGAGTTGTAACTGTTTTGATACATATTGCTACTAGCATGTAATTTGTATCCATTTCTAAAGAGATGAGTTGTCATCTGCCTTGTGATGTGGACGACAAAAGCACCGTAATCCATATTTCTCTTTCAGAGTTTTGTTTGAAGATATAGGGAATGGATATAACCTTTTAGCTTTAAGGATGTGTGCATCCCTTACTGAAATGATCAGCGAGATACTATAAGGCGATGGTAAAGAAATTCGAGGCTGTATAAAACTTTCCATGTGAGTAGCTCAAATTTTCATGTCTTATAAGTATGTAACTAAAACAGTATACGTAAGAAAATAGGAAACAATGGCAATTGGTGCACGACGATATTTTTGCCTTGAGAGATAATAATAAAGACATAGGCACCAGCAGAAAGAGCGAGAGTCTTAGATTTGCAACAGAAAGGTAGAAAAATGCAGGGCGTTTGCACTGAGGTGACAAAAGTCGTGAGATACCTCCCAATACCGAGTCGCACCGGCTTTTGCCTACCGTAGTGCAGCTATTCCCGCGGCATGGACCCAACAAGTCGATGGAAGACTCCTGCAGAAATATTGAGCCATGCCGTCTCTACTGCGGGAACTTTGTCGGAGCAGGATTATGTCGCATAAATGTTCGATAGCATTCATGTCGGGCGATCTGAGTGGCTCAGTCAGTGGCAAGAATTGTTCAGGAAGTTCTTAAAACCAGTCGCAAATAATTGTGGTCCACTGACATGTCGAAGTGTCATCCATACAAATTTCGTCGTCGTTTGGGAACATAAGACCATGAATGGCTGCAAATGGTCTTCCGATAGGCGAACATCCACAGGACCCAGTCCATTCCAGCCCTCACTGTTACAGATCCAACACTTGCTTGCATAGTGATTTGTTGACAACTTGGGCGCATGGCTTCGTGAGGACTGGGCCACATTCGAACCCTACACTTAGCTCTTACCCACTGAAATCGTGAACCATCTGACCAGATCATGGTTTTCCGGTCATATGGGGTTGAACCGACATGGCTACAAGCCAGGAGAGGCGCTGCAAGCGATGCCGTGTTGTTAGCAAAGGCAGTCACGTCGGTTTGCTGCCAAGTTTCTCGGCCCTGTCCTAGCGGGTACGTTTCTCATACATCCCACATTGACTTCTGCAGTTATTTAACGCAGTGTTGCTTCTCTGTTAGCACTGACAAGTCTATGCAAGCGCCGCTGCTCTCGGTCGTTAAGTGAAGGCCGTCAGCCACCACGTTGTCCCTGGTGAGAGATAATGCCCAAAATTTTGTATTTCGACACACTATTGACACCGTGGATCTCGGAACATTGAATTCCCTAATGATTTCCGAAATGAAATGTCCCATGTTCCTAGCTCCAACTACCACTCCACGTTCATTGTCTGTTAATTCCCGTTGTGCAGGTATAATAACGTCCAAAACCTTTTCACATGTATCACCTGAGAGCAAAAGACAGCTCTGCCAATAGACTTCCCTTTTATACCTTGTGTATTCAATACCACCGCCATCTGTGTACCTGCATATAGCTATCCCATGACTTTCGATAAGTCAGTGTATATCTGATCTTTCGTTTTAATAGTGGCAGTGCCTGGCACTTTGTTTTCCTTTTTATTTCCTTTCTGCGTTGCAGAGTGGGCGTGCGGCTGGGCGAGTGGGACCAGCGCACGGACGTGGACTGTTACGGCGAGATTTGCGCGCCGCCGGCCGAGGACTACGGCATCGAGGAGGTCATCCCGCACCCAGACTTCAGGCCACAGGCCACCAGCAACGTCGACAACGACATCGCGCTGCTGAGGCTCGACCGCGACGCGCCCGATAACTGTGAGTGTTGTGCTGCCGGCTGCTCTTTCTCAAAACACCACGGTAGCTACACTGCCCACGTCAATAAGAGAATATGTTTCGTATCAGACTGGTACAGTATATACAAAATAAAGGCAGCGCCTCATGAATTACCAGTAGTTGCTGCAAAAACAGGTATACCCTGAAGTGGATATCGCACCAAATTAACTTGGGGCCGCTCCATCGATTGGGGCGATATACGTAAGTCTTGGGCTACATATTGTTTGTAGTAAGAACCAGAAAGTCTACAGGTATTTTTATTGTTCGATCGGACTATTGGTGATCAGTCACTGACAACATAGTTGACTGGCTTCAAAGTTCAGGACACATGCTACATACGAAACTCTCTACAATCGAAGATGGTGTCCTTCATATCAATAATATTTTTCTAATTTTTTTTGTTGTGTACATAGTTCCGTGTAGTGAGCACATACACAACTTTCCCACTACAGCGCGCCCCGCTAAGCACAACAGCGCAGGCACAGCGCTTGTCCATCTCCGCACTACGAGATGGCGCTGTGTTAGAGACGGACCAAATTCTGCTTCCGCCGATCCGCGTATTAATATGTAACGCAGCCAATGAGATTGCTGCTAACGTAGAACCTTTTCTCCTTGCGGATCACACTCGCGCAGTGATACCTGAATGCGCGAGGTATTATAAGAAGGGTACAGACCTCCGATTAGTCAGTCTGCGTTAGTCTGCATTTGTCTTTACCAGTCTATAGCCACGAAGAGAAATGTATAGACACTTTGTCAAGTATCAGAGATATGTGAGAATAAGATTAACGTACCAAGACCATAGGAACTTCAGATTGTCAATTTAAATAGCATCCAGAATCAAGTTAAGTAAGGTTTATGATTGTTATTATTTTAATAAATGTGTGTGAAAATTAATCAAGTTCTGTTTAAAGTTGGTCACCGTCAATCTGCTACTCTAAGCGTGCTAGTGACATTTCTATCGTCTGACCTAACGGCAGAAGAAAAACACGCCATGATAAGACCACGAGACATATTGCTGACACTCGCCTCCTTCGTTATAGCGACAAGTCAAATAATCTGATGGTGTGTGTACCGAAGGTCTTACAGTACGTGCACCACATTTTTCCAAGTCGATATGGAGTGAAATAATGCAAGCCAATCGTCAATTACATCTGTGGAACAAATAACATTCTGCAGTGTTTAAGTTTGTGTTTCCACCAAACTGATAAACTGAGATGCCGTACTGCCATAACATTCTTTTTTGTCTACTGTTAATTCAAATCAAACAATACTGGTGATGGATTGAAAAGAGTTTTCTTATTCATTCGAAACATTACAAATAAGTGTGGGTCAATTCAAAAGTAAGTAGTTTTTCATGAAGATGGCTTGCTTGAAGTACACTCCACAACTTGTTCACTGTGAGCGACTTCACGCTGTTGTCCTGTGTGCAAGGCTTCCTGTGGTTTTAATTTTGTTTCTGGAACTCGGATATGGACTCCCATAACCTGACAGGCCTCAGTAGATTTCATTTCCATCGGACGTATTCCATCTTTTTGATTTTGTAATGTGTGAAAAAAGACAGTTACTGTTTACAGCAATAAGGTATTCCCTAACTTGTCCCTCTGTCAGTACTGTCATTAAATTTTGTTTAAGTTGTTAATGTTTGTCCTGATATTTACCTTTTTATTAAGTGGTATGCATAAATTCATGAACATATATTTCGTGTTTGCAACTAAATGAAAGACAGTTCTTTCTTGCCCCACACATTTCCCTTCTTTTGTTTTCCAAGCATCTACAGTGGCCATTTTGATGTTGCTAATCCAGGTGTGTCGATCTGGAAATCTTTTTTGTCAGTCTGCATACAACAGACGGCCTATTTACGGCATTTTCTCGACTAAATTCACCATTTAACTTACATTTCCCTCTGTGTGTTGAATTTCTGTGTTTTCAGGCAGATTCAATCACCGGTAAAGGTGGAAGTGAAGTAATTAAATACCGGCCATCTGAAATATGCAGCTCGACAGAATACATCTCCAGGACGATACACGTAGATTAACATCTGAACTGACCACCGAAGTTGACTTACAAATACAAGAAGCAAAACAAGGATGGCAAAAAAACAAACTACCATTTATTTTGTTGCAAAGACGGAATACAACTCCGTGAATTCTGAAGCGATCCCTGGAAAACGAATAAAATGATTAATGTAGATAAAATTTAGAAATATACATTAAGAATGAGAATATCTGGAATATTTGATAAAAAATTATTGTAAATTTTGTTGTATTCCAGCTTTCATCAGACCAATCTGTCTGCCAGTTAGTACTGAGATGAGGCAGCCGACGTTCGTCGGGAAGAATCTTGTTGTTGCTGGATGGGGTACAACAGAATATGGTAAGCCTCTCCGCGTATCAACAACTTCACTAAGGAATAATGCTCTTATTTTGGGGTATCGAAGATAATCATTAGTCTCAAACATCATTCGTTGACTGAATAAGGAAAGGGCTTGTATTGTGTGTTGTCAATTTAAAGAATGACAGCAAATGCTCCAAGCCTTAAAACGATTCTCAACCATGCAGAACTTTTACTATCTCTCTTTTTCCCATTGGCACCACCGTTAAGAATAAAGGCGTACTCAGAAAACATCACTAAGTCATCGTTTTTCTTCCAGACCAGCTCAATCTTCTAAACTCGTGACGAGATTTTAACTCCAGCACTTTTAATGCTTGCGGATTTCATTGGTACTGTCCTTGTTTGAGTAATCTAGGTGTGCAAGCAGCTTGAGGAGGTTAGTTATGTGTTAAATAACACTGTGTTTGGGTTGTGAATTAAGGACAATAAATCTATGGTCGTTCTCGTCAAGTAAAATGTACCAAATATATTACCAACAAATATTATGTTGTGGAAGGTGTAATTTGTTCAAAAGTCTCATAAATTCGTTGAAAGTAGTACATACGTACACACTAGCTCTTTACATAGAGGATACCACTTCTCACAGGCAATATTTCACCTATTCAAGTATTTATATGCTGTAAAATTCGCGTTTAAAATATTTATCTTGCTGGACATTTTCAGAGGTGTGAGGATCAGAGATGTGTTTTGAACGAAAAACCAAGCATGTTAACACTCTGGTCATATATTCGGGAGGACGACGGTTAAAACCCGCGTCCACCCACCCTGATTTAGATTTCCAGTGATTTCCCTGAATCGCTTAAGGCGAATCTCGGGATGGTTCCTTCGAAAGGGCATAGCCGCTTCCCTTCTCCATCCTTCCCTGATTCAAGCTTGTGCTCCGTCTCTAATGACCTAATTGTCTACTGGACGTTAAACAGTAATCTGCTCCTCCTCCTCCCGATTAAAAACAAGGAAATGTAGAAATTAGTGAAGACCATTCCTCCAGATGCTGTTATATTTCTTCTTTCTTTCATGACATGAAAGATCCTACTTGGAGAGAGAGTTTTGAATCGTTCAACTTCTATACGTATGCTGTTCCTTATATTTGGTGCTGTTTCGATACTCTTAATGTGATCCTTAGGAGGGTGAGTGCCCACTGTTCTAGTCCTCTAATGAGGAAAAATCCGGGCAGTACAAGGAATTAACGCTCTACGTGCCTGTTAGCCATTCTAACTTCAGTGCTAATTCACATACACCCTCTACAAATTTCTGAACATTTACCAATTTAATGCATTTATGTCGGCTTTCATGAATACATTGGTTTTGTTTCACAAAGTTCAGCAGATGATTTAGTTAAATTAGGTGTTTCGTTGGACCAGAAATCACTTGGATGGCAAAACAAAATGTGTGGAAAACTTTTTCATAACAAATCAAAAAATGGAAGCACACATGGTATCGTCTGTATTTCATTTAAATAGCGTATTCGTGGATAACGACTTTTTGTATTTCTCTAAACTTAGTTTCTTCCATTTGGTTTCCTGTCACTTCTTACATTAGGGAATAAGTGATGGCGAAAAAGTTTAGTTCTTCTATGCAACAAAACATAGAATTTAATATCAGTGTATGCATTAGATGAAAACTATAATAAATTTGGTCACATAGAAACAAATTTTTCATCTAAATGGTGAATTCATGGTGTGAAGCAGTGGCTACATCTACACATTATCACCTGGAGTCTCTTCTTCTAAGGCGGGCACTATAAGTGATATTCCTACGGGAGGCCTGCCCAAACCGCAATTTGCAAGCGCGAGAGCTCCAGCCAGGGTCCTACCCAGCGAGTGAGTTGAAGGATGAGGAGGAAGAGGAAAATGGAGACTGCAGCTCGACAACTCTACAGCGATGTATTCGCCTTATCAGACATCAGGCTGTTCGATGAAATTACTATTTGGGTTAAACTTGATTTCGTTCTGCATTAGGAATACTATGCCGTCAATGTCCATGCCATAAAAAGAAGAAGTGAAGAAGCCACAGCAATTTTATCATCGATAGGCCAAGCGAGGTGCTTAATAAGGCATCACACTATTGTGAGCTGGAAAAACACTCACTGAAACATCATTATAACTCCAGGTAGAAAGCCGGCCGGTGTGGCCGAGCGGTTTTAGGCGCTTGGACCGGGAACTACGCGACCACGACGGTCGAAGGTTCGAATCGTGCCTCGGGCATGGATGTGTGTGATGCCCTTAAGTTAGTTAGGTTTAAGTAGTTCTAAGTTCTAGGGGACTGATGACCTCAAATGTTAAGTCCCCTAGTGTTCAGAGCCATTTGAACCGTGCAGAAATATACTTGTATTCTGAAGAACGGCAGTGGATGCCGAATGAAGGCGTACATCAGGGAAAAAAGAGAGTTAATGATAAGTATAGTGGTGACATAATATTTTATGGAGGACATCCTGAGGTATTTGAATTCATTAAGTGTCTTAATGCAAGGGGAGAATCATTTGGTAACAGATATGGCGAACAAGATTGATGCTACGAGTATATGGAAAAATCAGCTTCAAGTTCATGACATGAGACATTTCCCGTTGCCCAAGCTAGTCGCTTGTGGACCAGACATGACTGATTACGTTTGAGGAACGGGAATATTTCAACATCAGTTCTTTATTTTTATTTTACACGTCTACTTCAGTAGGACCTAACTGAGGAGCAAATGACCATGCTCATGCAACGTGTAAGTACATGAAATTACAACATAAATTAATAACAAATAAAATAAAAAGTTAATGAACCCAAAAAAGACAAGCCATAAGTTTATGTAAACACACTGAACAGCATTACACAAGAAGCACCTTAATTTTTACAGTAACTCCTCCGCAGAATTGAAGGAGTGATCCATGAGGAAATTCCTCAGTTTCGATTTAGAGGGCGTGGATTACTGCTAACATTTTAACTTGTTGTGGTAATTATTGAAAATGGATGCAGTAGTATACTGCACAACTTTCTGCACAGGAGTCAAGGAAGTGTGATCAAAATGCAGATTTGATTTCTGTCTGGTGTCAACTCAGTCAAAGCTGCTAAGTCTTGGAAATAATCTGATATTGTTAAAAGAAGAAACGACAGTAATGAATGAATATATATTGAGAGGCCAATATCAGAATACTAACGCTAATCAACAGGGGTCGGCAAGAGGTTCGCGACTTATACCACTTGTTGCCTGAATCGCCCGTTCTTGAGCCAAAAATATCTTTTCAGAATGAGAAGAACTACACCAGATACAATACCATATGTCATAAGAGAATGAAAATAACCAAAGAAGACTACTTTTCGTGTCGAGCTGTAACTTACTTCAGATACCATTCGAACAGTAAAAGTGGTAGCATTAAGTCTTTGAACAAAATCCTGAACGTAGTTTTTCCACGACAGATTACTGTCTATCTGAACACCTAGAAATTTGAACTGTTATATTTAACTAAGCATATGTCCATTCTGTGAAATTAAAACGTTGGGTTTTGTTGAACTGTGTGTTAGGAACAGTAAAAACGGAGTATTCCTGTGATCTAGCGTTAGTTTGTTTTCTACAAGAGATGAACATATGTCATGAACTGCACTGTTTGAAAGAGTGCCAACGTTGCACACAACTTCCTTTGTCCTTTACTACCAAGCTAGTGTTATCAGCAAACACAAATATTTTAGAATCACATGTAGTACTAGAGGACGCATCATTTACATAAATAAAGAATAGGGGTGGCCCCAGCTCTTTTTCCCTTGGGAATCCCCCATTTAACTGTGCCCGCTCAGACAGTCTCAACACTGTGCATAATGACGTTTTGGTGCCTGTTGCTAAAGTAACATGTCAATCAATTTGGAGCTACTCCTCGTATTCCATAATGGTCCAACTTCTGGAGCAATATTTTTTGGCCAACACAAAGGCCTTAGTTAAATAAAAAAAGTTGCCTTTCTGTATAGTCAATCCAGTACCTCACAGAGAATTTCAGTTCTTAACTTCTAAAGCCGAGCTGTAGATTTGACAGCAAATTATGTGAAATAAAATGATCAATTATCCTTACATACACAGACTTTTCAATAATTTTGGCAAACACGCATGGCATAGAAATAGATCTAAAATTGTCTACATTATCCGTTTCTCCCTTTTTATAAAGTAGCTTTACTACTGAGTACTTTAAATGTTCAGAAAAATTACCTTTCTTAAAGGAAAGATTAAAAAGTGCAAATTACATGTACAGGACTAACATGTCCAGCACAGTACGTCGATATTCAGCCAAGCACTCCATCATATCCGTGAGAATCCGTAGTCTTGACTCATTTATTCCCTGAGTCAATGTCTCCCTTGTCAGTATCACAGAGGAGTATTTCAGACATTAGTCTCGGAAAGGCATTTTCAGAGATAGTTACATGATTGCCTGTAGGATCTAACTTTTTATTTAATTCACCAGCAGAAAGTGACTGTTAAGTACTATACATATGACTTCTCAGTACCAGAAATATTTTTACTACGAACTGACTTATATTGTCGACCTTGTGCTGCTGACGAGACACTTGCTTCATGACTGACCATATGGTTTTAATTTTATCATGTGAATTAGCTTCTCTAGTTGTCTTCGTAATAACATTTTTAAGCACTTTACAATACTGTTTGTAATGGGCTACTGCAGCTCGATTTTGACTACTCCTAACATTTTGCTGTAATTCCCACTTTGTCCTACATGATGCCCTTATCCCGCTAGGTAGCGACCCAGGCTGCCTTTTACTACTAGTACCCTGTTCAGAATGTTCTAATGGAAAGCAACTTTCAAAGAGCATGAGAAATGTGTTAAGGAAATTATTATGTATGTCATCTATATTATCGGCACTATAAACATCCTGCCACTCTTGTTCCTTAACGAGGCTTAAAAAACTCTGTTGCCATTGACTTAACTTTTCTACATAACTTGTAGTTTTATACAACATTAATTATATACAACTTTTGTTTGAGTGCAAAAACCTTTTAGTATTAAAATGCATGCCTCATGGTCTGAAAGGCCAATCACCCCTAGTAAGGAAGAATGAATAAAGATATTGTCAATGGCTGTGCTACTGTTCCCTTGTACCCTGGTTAGAAAAAATCGCTGTCTGCATCAAATCTTATGAATTTAGGAGATCTTCCAACATCCTTTTTCTTGCCCAATCAAATACAAAATTAATATTGAAGTCACTACACTCTGAAGTCAGGTTCAGGAGAACTGTAAACAACAGAAATTACAAGTTTAGTTTCATCAAATTCTACTGCCCCTGCACAACATTGTAATACATGTTCAGTGCAATACAATTGTACAGCTAGGACTCAAATGGAATACTGTTTTTTACATACACAGCCACTCCCAACTCAGCAAAGAACTCCTTGAAAAACAACCAGCAAATCTCTATCCTGGTAATCGAAGCCTCTGAATTGTCAAATTGTTTATGTAATGCTCCAATACACCAACACTGTCAGAGTCAACATCTATAAGCAGTTCGCTAACTTTATCTCTAATACCTCTTATATTTTGATTAAATACGGCAATTCCTTCAGTACTTGGATATTGACTTCCTTTGAAGGTGATTATTTTGTTAGAAGGACTCCTTTTAAGCAGGGATATCTATCAGCTGACTTCAATATAAAAAGGTGCAGCTCTAACACCAACTACTACAGGAATTTTCTCATGAGTGATCCATCACCGCCCACTACACCGTCACCTATAAGCACTTCCAGCCTCCCGTTTCTATACCTATTGAGCTGCAGGCCATGCTTAGTGAAACCCAATCTGTTGATGGATTCTACTGGCACCACTGCAATGTCAGTCATGCCCTTCGCCATCAGTGCCTTCTCCAGCCCCATGCAAACACACCTAACAGCAGCATTAAGATGAGGCCTTTCATGACGCTGTAACAGTTGCACGAAGTGAGCCTTAGTGCCACCAGTTTGAGTAGCTATCTTTACCAGGTCACCACCTACATCATACTCCCTATTCCTATCGACAATATTTGCAACTCCACCCACAATCACTAACTGATCCTCTTTCGTAAAATTCCTGCATAACTTCCCTCTGCTAACAGTCACTGAGCCAACCCTGCACTAGGCGTCACAATATTGGTGACCTGGTACTCACTCCCCAACACTTCCTGCAACTATTGGCCCATACCTCTGCCATGTGAACTACCTAGCATCAGAATCTTAGAATTTGCAACTGACTTAGGCTACCTATCTGCTGAGGACTGCTGCATATTTCCTGCAGCTACAGCTACAAGGGGCTCCTCTCCACTAAATTCTGTCTGTTGGTCAAATCTGTTGGCTATACACAAAGTGCAACTGTCTGAATATCCCTACTGTAGCTGCCTTCTTATCAACCACCAGTTACCATTCCCCAGCCCCCTTTGCCCTCCTCCAACTATCTAGTTCCTCCTTGCACTTGAAGGGCATAGATCTTACCCTCCTGCTACTCTATCAGTTTATTTCTGCCACAAATTCTGCATTTCCAGGAAAGGGGAAGCCAGTGGGCTAGAATGCCCTCTGGTTTCCCCAGTGGATTGCCCTCCATGAAAATACTTTGAACAAATCTGACACTGCAACCCACTACTCACAAAGCTATGGCAAAACCCAAACTTCTCGATCCTTTAAAAATAATGTTAACAGTTAATGAAAAAAGTAAATGTCTACGTTACCTAAGTTCAATTTCAACAGTAAAAACTATTTAAAGAACTAACAATAGTTATCAAGAATGTCACACTCTACTAAGGAAGCAAATACTTTTATTCATACTACTAAGCCATAACTAATATCAGTACCACAAAATTTCTTATGTAAAACCAAAAATTCAAGCAATCACTGGAACACTCAACAAAATTGAAAAGAGTGAACGAGAGTTTTCCTGAAATATTTGACTACAAACAAAAAACCGTCTGTTGAAAACTGGCGTACTAAATTTAATAAATGGCTTCAACGCACAAACAACTATATAAAAAATAGTGGGCGAAAGTTTCAGAAAGCTTATTAAGCCGTTATTTCACCAGAAACAGCACTATGTACCGTTGAAAACAACTACATTTAATAACCGAATAACAGAACACAAGCAATTTTGTTAGTACTTAGCTTTAGAGCCGCTCCAGCTACAACCACACGCCGCGAAATGTATAGATACTGCTCAGACTTCGATGAACGACGTAACCACTCGAATCCGAATTACAGACCACTCTAACCAATACCAAAAAGAAAGATTGAGTTGAATGAAAATCGACTAATAAGTTATTTTTAAAGCAAATATTAACACCAGTAATCTTTGAAATAAGTATATAAAGTCTAAAGCCTTATAAAGTATAGGCGAGAAATTTGAACAGCAGTCCAGCACCTGTGATGTCACACCAAAGAAGTTCCAAGACATTCCTCGAATAACGACGCATTTCTATTATCTGTCAGACCATTCTCGCTTTTGCCTGCTAATATATCTCATTACTTCCAAATTGAGCTCATAGACGTAACCAGCTCACTGGCTGTTTATCCAGTCTAGGAATTTACAAGAATGTTACTCCAAGAGCAATATCCTCGACTGCACAGAGAAGCCTGTAAAGTTAATTTAGTAATTGTTTCAACATATGTGTCTGAATGTTTTTTTTCTTCTCTCGTGAAATTGAGAGTCCCACTAACGTTCGAATTTTCCAGATTCCGAATATTTCACTGTATCTGGAACCATAGGACTAGATATATTACATATTCTAAAATCGGATCTATTACATATTCTAAAATAGATATGTGTAAATTGTATAAACATTTCAACTTAATGTTGAACACCTGTATCTGAAATTTCTTGTGGTATTACTCACAGTAGTAGCACTATATATTGTACTTCTGTACTAGAGCAACAAAATTTGTTGCTTTGACAAAAAAAATTAAAATTAAAAATAAACACCCATGACAAAATCTTTTCTCTAGGAGTATGGTGCAATATTCCCCTGTTATAAGTAGTTTCAATGTGATGCAAAAACATTTTCTTAAGTTTCCCATGCATGCAGCCTTGTGAACCTAGGCAAGGCCTGATCTAAGGGGATGGTAAAACCTACCATGTCACGTTTGATGCACAATCAATGTAAAACAACAACAAATTGGTTTGATTGCATAGGTGTACTTTACTTAATATTGTAGAATTTCCACTCTGAGGCATAGCTTATACTGGAGAAATTGTCTTTCCTGTCCAAAGTTGTTTCTGAGGAAACCATAAATAATACAGGGATTATTCTACACTCCTGGAAATGGAAAAAAGAACACATTGACACCGGTGTGTCAGACCCACCATACTTGCTCCGGACACTGCGAGAGGGCTGTACAAGCAATGATCAAACGCACGGCACAGCGGACACACCAGGAACCGCGGTGTTGGCCGTCGAATGGCGTTAGCTGCGCAGCATTTGTGCACCGCCGCCGTCAGTGTCAGCCAGTTTGCCGTGGCATACGGAGCTCCATCGCAGTCTTTAACACTGGTAGCATGCCGCGACAGCGTGGACGTGAACCGTATGTGCAGTTGACGGACTTTGAGCGAGAGCGTATAGTGGGCATGCGGGAGGCCGGGTGGACGTACCACCGAATTGCTCAACACGTGGGACGTGAGGTCTCCACAGTACATCGATGTTGTCGCCAGTGGTCGGCGGAAGGTGCACGTGCCCGTCGACCTGGGACCGGACCGCAGCGACGCACGGATGCACGCCAAGACCATAGGATCCTACGCAGTGCCGTAGGGGACCGCACCGCCACTTCCCAGCAAATTAGGGACACTGTTGCTCCTGGGGTATCGGCGAGGACCATTCGCAACCGTCTCCATGAAGCTGGGCTACGGTCCCGCACACCGTTAGGCCGTCTTCCGCTCACGCCCCAACATCGTGCAGCCCGCCTCCAGCGGTGTCGCGACAGGCGTGAATGGAGGGACGAATGGAGACGTGTCGTCTTCAGCGATGAGAGTCGCTTCTGCCTTGGTACCAATGATGGTCGTATGCGTGTTTGGCGCCGTGCAGGTGAGCGCCACAATCAGGACTGCATACGACTGAGGCGCACAGGGTCAACACCCGGCATCATGGTTTGGGGAGCGATCTCCTACACTGGCCGTACACCTCTGGTGATGTCGAGGGGACACTGAATAGTGCACGGTACATCCAAACCGTCATCGAACCCATCGTTCTACCATTCCTAGACCGGCAAGGGAACTTGTTGTTCCAACAGGACAATGCACGTCCGCATGTATCCCGTGCCACCCAACGTGCTCTAGAAGGTGTAAGTCAACTACCCTGGCCAGCAAGATCTCCGGATCTGTCCCCCATTGATCATGTTTGGGACTGGATGAAGCGTCGTCTCACGCGGTCTGCACGTCCAGCACGAACGCTGGTCCAACTGAGGCGCCAGGTGGAAATGGCATGGCAAGCCGTTCCACAGGACTACATCCAGCATGTCTACGATCGTCTCCGTGGGAGAATAGCAGCCTGCATTGCTGCGAAAGGTGGATATACACTGTACTAGTGTCGACATTGTGCATGCTCTGTTGCTTGTGTCTATGTGCCTGTGGTTCTGTCAGTGTGATCATGTGATGTATCTGACCCCAGGAATGTGTCAATAAAGTTTCCCCTTCCTGGGACAATGAATTCACGGTGTTCTTATTTCAATTTCCAGGAGTGTAATTACTTTGTAAACTAAGGTTTTTGCTAAATGTTCCACTGTACGTTTTATGCAGAACAGGTGTTCTTCACACATCCATATGGACTCATCAACGTGTGATACCAAAAGACTGATATCAGCAGCACGAAATCCAAGGCCTTTCAGTTTTCTGCATTTCTTGGTAAGATGTCTCATCATTCAGATCCATCTGTATGAAATACATTTTTCTATCTCTGTCTCTTATATCTTCTATTTTACCGTCAATGATAACTTTTTACCTTTATTTGGAGATTTACTTCTTGTTGCCTTTTTCTTTCGAACCCTTAATAGTTCCTTCACCACTCTAGCAATTTACTTTCCTCCATTCTTCCACATAGTCAGATTTCAAAGCTTTCAAGACATTTCTCGTCTTACTTCTATAATGTCATCTTTTCTGTGCCACCTCTAACAAGATCCCAAATAAAGTATTTTTTTCTTGTTTAAGCAGTCCTTATATCTTTTTAAATGCTTCCTTTCAATGTTCTATTCTTATTTTTTCCTGTTTGAAATATTAGGAAGTTATTTTTGGTAATGAGAAATCGACACTGACAAACTAGGAGGTACTGTTGATGGTATCTTGAGAAACAAACTGAGATCTCGAACCCACGTGTGAAACAACAAAATACACCATGCAAATCATAGGGACTGTCGACTACTTCTAGGTCACGCTTTCGGCAGCAAACATGGGCATGTATATCTATAACGCTGTGATAGGCGTGGATGCATTCGATGTTGTCTAACGATTTCACTAGTGGCAGATCTAAGTAATCGCACTGTGGACGATTCCACTTGCGTCCATCGCAGCAGAACACGCATTACCTGCAAAACTGGTGGCCTGATTGGACCAGTAATTTCTAATTTCTGTAGCAACATTAGCGTAGTGGGCATGGGTACTTATTGTCAAGGTATTTCTCAAGATGCTCTCTACACCCTTCGAAGTCTGGCGGTGTCGTTTTATTGGTCCCTGTATATTCGCTCGTCCACAGCAACGTTTAGATGTATGTAACCTTTTTTTAAATCTCCACTTTACGTGAAATCACTCATTTCAATGACACAATTAAAACTATATCAATCCATAGAATGAAGTTTCGTATGAGTGGTTCGGGCATCTCAGCTTGACGATTTTGGAAGCCCACCAGAATGCATGGACCTAGGTGCCGCTCCCAAAATTTGGGAGCGCTCCTGAGAACACTCGTTAGTAGACTGCAGCGGAGCACTGTGCCAAATGCTTCCCAGAAACCTAGGAATACGGAATTTGCCTGTAGCCCTTCATCCATGATTCAACGGTGTTGTGCAAGAAAAGGGCAAGCTAAGTTTGGCATGAGTGATCCTTTCTATATCTGTGCTGATCAGTCAAAAGAAATATTCTGTCTCAATGAAATTTATTATGTACCCTTGTTTTGGTTAATACGCGCATGTTGGTGTTTTGCAGGTGACACCAGCCCAGTGAAGCTGTACGTCGGGGTACCGGTGGTGGACGAGCAGACGTGTCAGCAGCGGTACTCGCGCTGGAACCGACGCATTGTCTCGTCGCAGATATGCGCCGGCGGTAAGGAAGGCAAGGACTCCTGCTCCGGCGACAGCGGCGGCCCGCTCATGGCTTTCGAAGGCCAGCCACCTAGGGGTGTCCTCGTTGGACTCGTCTCATTTGGCCCCCGAAACTGCGGCATGGTGGGCTATCCCGCTGTCTACACCCGTGTCTCCTCCTTCCTTACCTGGATACTGGACACCATTCGACCTTAACATCAAGCACACGACCTACATCAGACCAAATCATTGTGGCCGACCACAATGGCATCCAGACGAATTACATCAACTCTCAGACACTATAATGTTCACGTTACTGCAATGAATATCAATTACATTATATCTTAAGAGGTGTTAACTGAAAGCAGTGTCTCCTCTCACGCCATTTGCACCATCGTCTTTAAGATATTGACTATTTCATTATTGAACTTTCCTTTGTCGTATCCTTTTTGTGTATTACGCACAAAATTTTGCAACAAATTATCATTAAAGAAAAAAATGAAATACGGTATTGTCACGTACCACGCATATGTGGAACGAGCAAAGAAAGTGATTATGTTGGCAAGAAACTTGAGAAATTTTTAATAAAATTCGTTTTGTGAACAGTAAAATTTTGTGAGGCTCTCACACATGGAAACGGGGAAGGTAAGTACAACTGAGAAGAACAGGATTTCAGAGGATTAATCTTGACAAACAATTGATTCATTGCAAATGATGTGAAAACATGGTACTACTAACAATTGCCTCACCATCTCACACAGAATACCTGTGTATTAACAACCCTAAATTATCCTTGTTTCTCGTGTCTCCTTGTTCCCTAGTTTCAAGAATTAAATGTTGTGTAAATGTTATTCAAACAAACAATTGCTTTGATCACTTTCTCGTCGCTCGTTATCTCATTTACAGTACCTATTAATAATTTATGCAAATTTTTTGGTATGTCCACCTCCGTAAATGAGTGGCCAGTATAGAATGCTGATATGTAGAAGATCCGCGTTCGATTCACTTCACTGCGAACGGATTTTCCTTGGTGCGAGAGCTGCGGCGTGAAGCCAGTTGCGGAGATACTTGAATAAGTACCGAACCGAAGCTCTGGAAAGTCAGCAAAACGGCTGGTAGAGCGTGTCGCTGACCACATGCCCTTCACTCCACATCCACGCGACACCGACTGGTAGTGGATGATCGTGTTTTACAGCAGAGAAATTGATTTCGAACCGCGAAACCACGCTGTTTACTAAGTGAATTTTGTGAACTGTCATTTATTTCGTTGTCCTTGTGCATCATGGGTGTGAGCTGAATCATTAATAGATTGTTATTTTTGTTAATTACTATTTATAAATAAATTTTTTCAAGTATATTTTGTTTCATTGCTGAAGTTCACGTAAAATGAAATCATAGTCTAAGCAAGCCATGGTTATGACTGAGCTTATGGATTCCTTGCCAAGTATCTCAGTTGTTCCTGATGCATATAAAAAGTCAGTCACATGAAAGTCAGTGCTATGTAGACAGCTCAGGATTTGCCACCTGGTGTACCTACATTGTGAGTGTGCCGGGCAGTGGGTAAGTTGTGAAGTCTTTTACTTAGTTTGTACGTTGCAATGCTTGATAGTCTTGCATGAAATGAATTTTGGAAACCACACTCTTCTATAAGGGCCTGAAAGCTACATGTGCAAACAGCCAGAAACCGATGGAGGATATACTGTTCATAGTCTTTTGTCCACTGGTCCACAAGTCATCTCGTCGAGACTAAAGTGAAATATCGTAAATCTCTATGGATAATGCAAAGTATTTGAGAATTAGGGCGACAAATAAGAATTAGTTGTCATTTAACGAAACAATATATTATAATCAATACTTACATGTACAAGAATAATTAATTTTTGCAAATATTTAAAGCTTGTTCTGTCAGCACTGAGCACTTGACAAAGTTCTGAGACAATTTATGCTCTATGTTCATAATTGTCTAAGTTTAGTTACTAGCCTTAAAAGTAGAGAATAATCTAAGGCACTTGCCAAACGGCTTGCTATGATGCAGCGATCAGTACACGAAGCAGAACATCGAAAACTTAACGTGGGCTTTCCATTTCATTACTACAACCACGAAAGTCGGCTTTTAAGTATTTGCACTAAATAAGCGGGATATTTCAGTCAACCTTAACAGCATTCATATCAGTAGTTGTTAACGTCATTTAAGGCTTAAGCAGACACTGTCACTGAAAGATTCATGGAACATTCTACAACATGGCGAGGCACAACACATGTGACTCACGGGGATCGAACAACTTCCTGTTGTAAACATCGCGTTCTTCATACATGCCCGATGTGGACGGCGAAAGAAGCATTCGCCCCAAAATCGCTTCCCGCTTTGGCGGCGGCTCCCAGTCAGTACTCCTCAAGACTAAGTAAAACTGTATTTATGTTCTATAACACCGTTATCCAGGTAAATCACAAATTTTGAACTCCTGGACATTTCAAACGGAACCGAGTATAGTTAGGGGCTCTGAACTCTCTGTTTTAACTTCTATACCTTTGTAAAATTACCATATTATGTTCAGGCACGGTACAGATTCATTATTACACATAATAAGTGCAGTGCTTTAATCTTGGCTTTATAGCTTCATAACAAATATCAGTTAATCTAACTCGCATTACAAAATTTAGATACCAAAATTCGTTTTATCTTAATAATTCAAAAAGTATATTAGGTGCTAACTTGCAAACTTCTACCACTTTTTTTAATGATAAACTGAACCTAATTCCAGAAGCAGAACACTCTAACTTTAATGTTATGTTCTTCTAAAAATTTCGAAAATACTGGAATGATTGAAAAAGTGAAAGAGGCAACTAAATCGGAACTTCTACCTTCTTTTGTCGACTTCTCATTTGGGAGAAGTTTTAAACAAATTGTGGTGAATTCACATTTTGAAATATTTGATTGATTTGATATAATATTTAAGCACTCAGCAGCCTGTAACAATTTGAATCTACGTTTTATTCATACTAGTTTATAACTCGATGAAGTTCATAGATTTGAGATCTGGGTTGGGAGACAGTGGAACATGATTCTGTGCTTGAATAAGTAATCAATGACATGGAAACACAGTCCAAGTGGCGTCACATCGAAACAGTTCCTCCAGACATACAGAACCATACAATACTGCTATCATTGTTAAGCTTAGATACGATACCATCAAAGCTGTGCTGTTGCTTGTTCACATGATCTGAGATTATAACACTTATGGTAACCATCAAACGATGTCTGTTGTCTATACACTGTTACATCACATGAAAGTGAAATTCGAAACAAATAATAACTTGACTGTAAATTTTTCTTGTCACATCGATAATATAGATTGCTACCCACTGAAAATAATATTTCATCACATCAAATTCTAAAATCAGGTAACTCAAAGTAACTAACTGATATGACCAGAAAACCATCTATGTAAATGACATAAGACTTCACCTCATTTATGATTCATAAGTGAGCGGAAAATTGTATTTTCTGCATAGCAGGACACTTGCCTATAAGAATTAATATAGAAGATAATGCTCAATGGCCAGTTAAAAACTTATGATATACTTACGAAATTTCTCACATTAAACTAAGCCATTCTTTGACCATTACTCTCAAGGGAATTTCCCCATCACGTCCCCCCTCAGATTTAGTGGCAAAATGAATCAGTGGATAGCCCATCAAAGACTGAACTCAGATTAAGCATGAAACCGGACGGAGGTGTACTGAACTTTGAAAAAAGAAGCAAAATAGAAACAGCGAACGGTCCAAGCTCAAGCTGTGCAACATCGAGAGAACTGCAAGAACCACAGCGCGTGGCTGTGTGGTCAAAGTGTGGGACTGCGAAGTGGGAGATCTGTGTTGAAACCTATCTCGTGTCCCAGTTTTTTTTTTCTTCCCCACAAAATTATGAACTTTCCACACACTCATTGACGTGTCTGTTCTCCTTCTGTAGTCTTGCCAATTGTGAAACTATACACTGGTTATAGAATTTCAGTCATGTGGTAAGAATAAACTATGTCACAAGTAAATGTGGTGAATATTGGGAGCAGGCGAGATGCCGCAGAGACCTGTCACAGAAATGAAAACAACAAATAAACAGGTGAGAACTATATTACAACGAAAGACTCCAAGAGCCCAAACTTCCAAAACAGAACGCAAGAGTCATAACATGTGGTACTTGTATAGAAAAAATAGAACGTACGTGCATCTGGACGCTACTTCCTCAGACCTCGCTGTTGCAAACGGAGATTACACCATAACACAAACACAAATTGGAATACTGAGGACAGACACGTCAGTGACCAGACGAACACTCCATAATTTTGTGGAAAAAAATTGGGCACCAGGGAGATTTGAATATGGATCCCCCCATGCAGACTCCAACACCGTGACCACATTACCACGACGCCGTGGCTATTGAATTTTACATGTTGTTACACATCTTGAGCTTAGACCATTCACTGTTTCTATTTTTCTTCCTTTTTCACAGTCCAGTATACCATCTACTCAGTTTCATGCCAGATCTGTGTTCAGTTTTTGCTGGACTATCCACTGAGTAAGCTTACCACTGAATCTGCGTGGGGTGAAATGGTGAGTTTCTCTTTTAAGGCAGTTATTGTGCATATGTACTTCATGGAAGAAGTATTTAACGACCGAGCTAAGAGAATTATGCAATGATCTCAAGGTCGAATGAGGAATGCAGAGAAATGAGTACGGAAAGCGGCCTATCTTGGATTTTGGACGTTAGTATTCGTGACCCTATTGTAGATGCCCAAGTACCACAGGAGTTCCGACCAACCAATTTTGCAACACGTGAGGAAATGATTACAACACTGAAAGAAAAGCTGTTTATTCATAATCATGGTCATCACTACTGGGTGGCCAGAGAGATTATGTGAATGGAAGAAATGGCGAGGCAATTTAAAAATTCCAAATAGCAGAAACTTAAGCAAACACCAACATTATTGCCCACCTGACAAAGTAGGCGTGCAGATTGAGCAACGAAAATATAACTGCGTGAATAAAAGACGATGTTTGTTGTCCAGACTTTTAAATAGAAATTTCAGGATTTGAAAGACAAGAGTTTAGATTTCTTCGGAAGTATCCCAAATTATAAGAAGGTGCTGTATAAGGAATGCATAGGTAGGGGCTAGATACAGTGGCACTGCAAGAGGTAGATGGCTCAGAGAAAGGACGCTTAAAGATAAGCTCTACAGATTGTTCTGTAACGAAAATAGAGAAAGTAAACAGAACTTGGTTTTGCAGCAACCAACAGTATAAGAGGAAACACCTTAGACTACAAGATTATGAATGAAATAATATGCTGTATAAGAATGATATGAAAGTTTTACAAGCTAACAATGGTCTCGTAACATACATCTACAGAAGATAAAGACCATGGTAACGAAGACAGTTTCTACGAAGACATGGAATCAGGAAAAGAAGATGCACTGTTCTACGATGTAAAAGTGATCCTAGATGATACTAGTGCCAAAGTAGGATGATAAACCATTATGAGACCCTAGAATGGCCTCTGTGGTCTACACGATTCCTCCAACAGCAATGGAATGAGACTAGCCAATCTTGGAACTTCTAAAAAATCTTAAGATTATATGTACCTACTTTCCCCATAGAACATACATCTGATAACATGGAAATCACCTGAACAAAACGCTCTGAACCAAACAGACCACATACCATAGGATGCTAAACATAGAAGTGTTCTTGAGAATGTGAAATTTCAAAGAGGTGCAGAAACAGAATCAGACTACAATGTTGTGCTGATAACTTTTCATGAACGGAAAGAATGAAGAATCTGCATAGGAGGAACAGCAGACCGGAAAATAAACGCAGATCTACCGAAAGACGATTACATAAAAGACTGATATGCAATTGAAATTCGAAACAGGTTTGCTGCACTTTGAGAGAGATCATGTAGACAAGATGATTTCCAATCGCAAGATTCAAGTCAAACACACCGCAGATGACGCCCTGAAAAAGCAGAACAAATGATCAGCAGATGAAACGAAAGATGTGGAGGAACTAAAAAATATTTCGAAAATCTCCTGAATGTGGGCAATGGTCTCCACAGTGATGCGATGGCAGCATCAGACGAAGAAGAAAAAGATTTACACAGAGAAAATCGAGTGTGAATAACAACAGTGGAAAATGAACTGCCAAGCATGAAAGAAGTACGAGAAAGAGAGGAAAGACACTAGGAAGAGACGGCAGCAGAGACACTCTAAGAGGGAAGAGCTATCCTGCAAGAGAGAGTGTGCCGCCTTATCCGTTTAATTTGGAAGAGAAAAAGGGCTCCTGGCGTAATGGAAGCAGTCTGTTATCAGTCCAACATTTACGAAAGGACACCTAATGGACGGCTCTAAACGAATTACCTTTCTATTTACTGCTTGTAACATACTGAATATGTTATTGCTGGAGCGACTAACACCATATGTCGAAGGGGTACTCGCATTCCAAAAAACAGGGTTTAGAAAGAAAAGTAAACCGTAGGGCAACTAAGTATAAGAACAGGCAGTAATTTCACTAAGACGACGATTCTCAATAACCGTTGATAGTGTGAACAGGCAAGCATTATGGCAAGAACTAACAAAACTATCACAAGCATCTATACAAGAGACGACATGCACAGTTCAAGGAGACGACTAGAGTATGACAGGGAGACTGCCTCTGCCCCTTTCTGTTTAATCTGGTTCTGGAAAGAACATTCAAAGCAGATAACAAGCCTAGAGACACGAAATCATTTAGGGAGGAGGATGGACAACGTGGCCTATGTGGATGATGTAGTTTTAAAACGACGTAATGAGCAAGATCTGGTTCACATGGTAAGAGTGTTAATGGAAGAGACAATGAGGGCAGGCTTGAAGATGAATGTGCATAAAGCCAAAGATAGAACGATGACAGACCTTTACATGTGGATAATAAAATCCTTGAAAGGGTAAAAGAGCTGAAATATCATGTGACAGAAGTCTGTGAAAGGAATGTGAGATACCAGGGAATAACAGCAAGAATTCAACAGGAAACAGGTTAGATTTGTACTTGGGAAGCTGGTTTTTATTGAGATCCACGAAGATTAGGATCTGCACGACAGTAATACAATCTGTCGTCCTATATGTGTGGACAGTCTAGTACGTAAGTATGAGAACTGCAAGACTGCAACGTGTAAAGCAAGAAGGGAAGCTATTGGTACCACACAGAAGCCTGGGAATAGTTCGGAGTTTAGACTGAGCGAAGAGATTATAAAATTAATTGAAGGTTATAGAGTTTGAAAATTGACGACAGATCTGTTTCTGACAAAAGAATCACGGCATTCGAATGTGAAGAAGCGGAGAAAACCCTGCGCGAAAATGGAACTTTTTATTGCTGCGATATTTGACTTTTGTTCTAAACAATTCAAACAACTTTACAACGTACACATTGACATCGAATGTCACAGAACAAGAGAAGAGAGGCACAGAAAAGGACGGTATTTCCCGTTTTATTTGTTTTGATCCCAGAAAAAAGTGGAAATACACATGAAAGGGTATTTTGTTGGTTGTAAAATAAAATACCTGGATAGGCAATGTGCTGCTAGACTAAAATTAAAGCTATGAAAAAAGTGTTCACTGAAATATACCTTTGTGTTTGCAATTTTCACTCAGCCGAAGTCTGTGGAAGAAAATACAAGAACTGTGGTAATGGGAGGTATACACAGATAAGGAATAAGTCCGATTGTTTTGCTATATGTCTACTGCTGTGGCATATCTTCTACCAAAAAATGTTGACGAAACGTGGATGGTAGTAATACAGGAAATTCACAATCGAGAAAATGCAATTAAATTCGCTGACTGCATGGTTGGAAAATATTTCTATATACCCATTGAATATGGAACTTTTTTAACCAGCCGCACATGACCAAGAATGCTGTCGAAGTTTCGAATAGGAATGAAAACTCTTCAGTAAGTGAAAAACATACGAAAGAAAATTTCCTGATAAACAAACAGGACGAGGAAGCAGTAAATACTACATTTTGAATTCAAAAAGTCAATTGGACTGCCCCTCCAAAAAGAAAAAAAATTCATATATCTTGCAAAAGGTTAAAAGATATTATAAGAATACACAGGGTGATCCCGTGATGATATTACATATTTTCAGCGATAGTGGAGAAGACTGAATGTGTCAATTTCCTGTAAGCTTATGGAATGAGCATGATGAGGGGGAGAGTATGCCCAAACTCATGGTTTCAGAAGGAATGGTCCAGTGTGTGTGTGTGTGTGTGTGTGTGTGTGTGTGTGTGTGTGTGCGTGCATCAGACCTTCGAGGTTTACTCTCGGTCCGTACAGCTGCTCAGAGATTCGATGTTTTTCTTTCCACACTGTTCAACACGTCGCAGCAAATTGAGGTGGAACCCTTTACGCCCATGGAGCACGCCAGGTATCTATATTAGTAGACGGATTAAATGGTTATCCATTCCTCGTAGCAGGTCGCCTATTTAAACAGCTCCCAAAAGCAACAAAAATTTGACGTTCACTATATCATATAGTCTATAAATATTATAAAATCTCTCTCTCTCTCTCTCTCACTCTCTCTCTCTCTCTGTGTGTGTGTGTGTGTGTGTGTGTGTGTGTGTGTTCCAGATAGCTTCCTAAAGGCCTAGACCTATTCCAACCAAACTTGGTACATATATCCCTTAGTGCCAGGCAACAATCGCTGTGGAGGTAAAAACTACCTACCAGCACAGCTCAGCAGATAAGACGCTATAAACATTGATATTCGTGGGAAATCGCCTTATCATGTGTGTCGTTTAAATGTATTAATTCTTTTCTACCAGATCTGTTCTCAAAACGTTTTGCAGACAATATCCGTATATGCCACTGAATGCAAGTACAAAATTATATCATTGTATGACTCATAGATGAGGAGATATGACGTAATACACAATACCGTACGTGTTAAATGGCCGCATCGTCGATGACTTTCACATTTCTTACTTCTTTGCTACGAACTCTATTCGAAACACGTTTCACTGACAGCATCCACCTATGCCGCTGAATATGCCTACATAAATATATCATTCTACGACCCATAGTTCAAGAGATATGGCGTCATAAAAACAGACAGACATGAAAAATGGCTTATTGTGCTTGAAGTTGTAATACATTTATTCATTACTAATACGATCCCTTACACCTGGCATCTCTTTTGACATCTTTCAACTGTGAAGCGCCAAAGGCTGTAGGCGTAAATACTGTGCTGATACATCAATACGTTATGCATGTTCCTTTGTACAACTATTTCAGAGGTATTCGTACGAGTACATGTAAACGATACTGTTACAATACTTTACTACAAGCACAGTTTATTTTTTGTTTTCTTTTCTAACAGAAAATTGGAAAACGGTTACATGGGAAAAGCCGGGTTTGTCAACTAGTTATTAACTAAAATTAAAAATTTAAAATGTTCTCACAACCCACTCATTGAGATTTATACTCTTACATTAAGTCAAGTATTATAGGAACTGTATATACATATTGACGCATGACAAATCATGATATGCAAATTACCCAGACAGTATTTAATCATTATTTGAGAACGCGAGCACTTAGTGCCATGCAACACGCTTTTCTCGCTGAGACTCCACCCTAAATGATGAAGGACAAAGTTTATCGCTTTCTCCATTTTAGATTTTCATGCAGTAGAACTAGTGTGACAGTTAATTCAGTCATCTGATGTTTCAAGGTGTACTAATTTTTTAGTTATTTTAGACTGACACTCTAGTGTTATATTTTAACTAACTCCTTAGATTATTAAGGGTAATAACTTAATAAACAAGTTCACTGAAGATTTTTCAACTAAAATTGGCATAAATCAAGTATTTGCTTCACAAATTTCTGAGTACTGACTGAAAAATAATCGAGGCCAATTTATTTTAAATACTCCTTGGTTTAATCTGCCAGATGTGGCATGAGTTTTAATTGCTAATGCAGTACTACTCATGGATGAAGAACAATTGAGACTCTTGTTAGTATTTTTACTTCTGTATTTATAAGTAAAATTGTTCAATTATCTACATCTAATAATCAGAATCTGTCATTTTCTAGCTCTTACTCTGGAGCTATGTAACTGCCAAATTCTACATCTATGAAGTCTGAATATTCATATCCTGATTATCATTGTTGTCCAATTGTTTAATTTGTGATTATTGCATGTACTGAACCAATGAGTAAGTATAATAAATGTATGCAATGCAATAAAAATTAGAGTGATAGCTGGTAATGCTCTTCCAACGGCTTCAATCAAGTGCGCATGAAGAATACTTCGTTTTGTGTAGGCAATGAATAGTATACCTCAGAGTGTAACCTACAGTTACTGTAATTAATAATAGTACAAATATAGTATGGTCATGGAAGAATGATAATTCCTCCATTAGTGGTGAAACTCTGTCTTAAAGTGATAAATTTGATCATGTCGCTATTAAAAACTTTTCTAATAAAACGTCAAAACTTTATTTGTAGTACTTAAATCTACAGCACTAGTTTACCATATTAGAGTCTAGAAATTAGTGGTAGTTCTGAATAACTGTATTCTGCAGGAGGCTTTTTTTGTAGTCATTCATTTTCATGTAATTACAATGAATATAATGAATCCCATAATTGACATTTTTGTTCCAGTTCTTGATACTACATTTCATGATGTATATGAGTCTGGGTAGTCAGAATAATGTTGTGGTATTAATGTTAGATCTGGGAAATGTTAAGGAAACAAGGTTAGGTTCACTCCAATTAATAAAATTGTGAATTGGATTTTTGATCATGTATTATTTATAGTTATACCTGTAAATAACCGGTATATTGAATGACACCTCCTATAATTGAAAATACTGCTCCTATAGATAATATGTAGTGGAAGTGTGCTACTACTTATAAAGTGTCTCGTCATATAATATCAAGAGATGAATTGGCTAATACTAGTCCTGTTAACCTTCCAATTGTGAATAGGAAAATAAATCCTAGATCTCATAGTAATGGACGGTGAACTTTTTTCCATATAATGTTGCTAATCATGTGAATACCTTAATTCCTGTTAGTACAGCAATAATTATTTTTGTGATGTAAAGTATACACAGGTATCAACATCCATTTCTACTGTAAATATATGGTGTGCTCATACAGGAAATTCTATTATTCCAGTTGATAATATATCATAAATTATACCTAGTGTTCTAAATTATTCAGTTTTTCATCGTTCTTGATGTATGATGTGTGAGATAATACCAAGCCTTGGTAAAATTAAAATATAAACCTCTGGGGCTCAAAGAATCAGAATAAGTGTTGATATAGAGTAGAGTCCCCCCCCCCCCCCCCCCAATCCTGCAGGGTAAAAAATGGTGTATTTAGGTTTTGGTCGGTTAATAGAAGAGTAATAACACCTGCTAAAACAGGAAGTGAAAGGAGAAGGAGATAGGCTGTGATAGTGACAGATCAAACAAATAATGGTGTCTGAACTACAGTTATTCTTTCTGTTTGTATGTTAATTGCTGTTGTAAAGAAATTTACTTCTCCAAGAATATATGAAACACCTGCTAGGTGTAATGAGAGCCAGCTAGCTCTACTGATGTTTCTCTGTGAGCGATAGCACCTGCTAGTGAGGACTCAACTATTATCCTGTACCAGCAAAATTATCTACTAGAGAAGATGTAAGAGGAAGGGTTGACGAAAGCGATAGTAATCAAAAATTTACATTATTTATTTGGGGAAATGGTATATCTGATGCCACAATTATGGTTCAAGTCAGTTACCAAATGCACCAATCATAATAAGTATTACTATGAAGAAAATTATTACAAATGTGTGGGCTGTAATAATATTATAGGTCTGGTCATTGCCAATGAAGGATCTGCGCTGTTCCAATTGTGCACTATTAAGTATTCCTATTGATGTTCCTACTTTTCCTGCCTGTGCTCCGAATAGAAAGTATAATGTACCGATGTCATTATGGTTTAGGAAAATAACCAGTTTTGAAATAAGATGTCAGAAGTTATAGGTGATAGACGGTAAATCTACTTAGGAGACATTTTCTCTCTCATCATTATTGGTCTTTTATTCAGTTTTGATTCTATACTGCAATTGTAGTGGTGTAAATTTTTGCTGAGACCTAAGAGATTATGCTTCTAATTATAACTGACAGTTGTTAGTTTAATTAATTTGAGTACATATTATAGTGAGGTTAAGGTTGATGCCCTGAATCCTATTATTGAAGTTATAACTACACTCCTGGAAATTGAAATAAGAACACCGTGAATTCAGTGTCCCAGGAAGGGGAAACTTTATTGACACATTCCTGGGGTCAGATACATCACATGATCACACTGACAGAACCACAGGCACATAGACACAGGCAACAGAGCATGTACAATGTCGGCACTAGTACAGTGTACATCAACCTTTCGCAGCAATGCAGGCTGCTATTCTCCCCTGGAGACGATCGTAGAGATGCTGGATGTAGTCCTGTGGAACGGCTTGCCATGCCATTTCCACCTGGCGCCTCAGTTGGACCAGCGTTCGTGCTGGACGTGCAGACCGCGGGAGACGACGCATCATCCAGTCCCAAACATGCTCAATGGGGGACAGATCCAGAGATCTTGCTGGACAGGGTAGTTGACTTACACTTCTAGAGCATGTTGGGTGGCACGGGATACATGCGGACGTGCATTGTCCTGTTGGAACAGCAAGTTCCCTTGCCGGTCTAGGAATGGTAGAACGATGGGTTCGATGACGGTTTGGATGTACCGTGCACTATTCAGTGACCCCTCGACGATCACCAGAGGTGTACGGCCATTGTAGGAGATAGCTCCCCACACCATGATGCCGGGTGTTGGCCCTGTGTGCCTCGGTCGTATGCAGTCCTGATTGTGGCGCTCACCTGCACGGCGCCAAACACGCATACGACCATCATTGGTAGCAAGGCAGAAGCGACTCTCATCGCTGAAGACGATACGTCTCCATTCGTCCCTCCATTCACGCCTGTCGCGACACCACTGGAGGCGGGCTGCACGATGTTGGGGCGTGAGCGGAAGAGGGCCTAACGGTGTGCGGGACCGTAGCCCAGCTTCATGGAGACGGTTGCGAATGGTCCTCGCCGATACCCCAGGAGCAACAGTGTCCCTATTTTGCTGGGAAGTGGCGGTGCGGTCCCCTACGGCACTGCGTAGGATCCTACGGTCTTGGCGTGCATCCGTGCGTTGCTGCGGTCCGGTCCCAGGTCGACGGGCACGTGCACCTTCCGCCGACCACTGGCGACAACATCGATGTACTGTGGGGACCTCACGCCCCACGTGTTGAGCAATTCGGCGGTACGTCCCGCATGCCCACTATACGCCCTCGCTCAAAGTCCGTCAACTGCACATACGGTTCACGTCCACGCTGTCGCGGCATGCTACCAGTGTTAAAGACTGCGATGGAGCTCCGTATGCCACGGCAAACTGGCTGACACTGACGGCGGCGGTGCACAAATGCTGCGCAGCTAGCGCCATTCGACGGCCAACACCGCGGTTCCTGGTGTGTCCGCTGTGCCGTGCGTGTGATCATTGCTTGTACAGCCCTCTCGCAGTGTCCGGAGCAAGTATGGTGGGTCTGACACACCGGTGTCAATGTGTTCTTTTTTCCATTTCCAGGAGTGTATTAAAGGAAGAATAAATCTTGATTTTTGAGGCTTCATTTTTATTGATCATGAGCTCTAAGTATATAATATGGGTGCTGAAAATCTAATACGTATATAATAGTAAATTGTACTGATAATTAGTACTACTATGACTGTTATAAGGGTTGTTATGTTGTTTTCTGTAAGTGATGGTATAACAATTCATTTTGGTAAGAATCCAAGGAATTGGGGTAAACCCATTGATAGCCTCCTCATCACCCACGTTCTGCTTGCCGCAGATTGCATCCTTCAATGGACGAAACGGATAGAATCTGGAAGGTGCGAGATCTGCGTTGTAGGGTGGAAGAGGAAGAACAGCCCAATAAAGTTTAGTGGGCTGCTCTCGGTTGCGCGTACTCGTGTGAGGCCTTGCATTGCTTGGACAAGGAGAAGTTCGTTTCCATTTCTTTGTCGGCAAACTCGCTGAAGTCGTTTGTTCAGTTTCCTGAGGCTGTGTGCTGCCGACACCCACACGGGAGACCGGACAGGTTTGCGCGACCTTGTTGCGATGATGAAACCCGCCTCGCCTAATGACTCGACAAGCTTTTGTTCACTTCCAGGTCTCCGTAGACGTTCTCCAAGCGAATATGAATATCTGCAATGCTTTGGTTTACCGCCAAAAGCAACTCCATGTCAGCTATCTGCTTGGAACACACCTCCGCTACAGACGCCATTTTGACCACTACGTACAGCGCCGCCAGGTATAGGAATCTCACGAAACAATAGGAATTGAAGCGATGTCCTACAACAAATTATATATTTTTTGAACAGAAATTGTCCTACAAAAAATTTGTTGTATTACGTATTGAAAGCCCCTCATATAATTATTTGCTATTTGAACTGTGTTCCACGGTCAGCTGCTAATATTTCAAACATAATCTTTATTTATTGGGGAACCAATTCTCGCAAATGGAATTTGTATTTAATCTCATTAATATGAGCTCTTATTCACTATTAGTCACATGCATAAATATTACATAAAATATTTTATATTGAAATTGTAGTAAACTGTTCATGAGCTTGTCTGGAATAAGACTTTTGCACGTTATTCACATTGATATGTACCTTCTTCAGGAGTTAAGTGGCTACAAGTTGGATTTTATACTGTGTAGTGGTTTTCAATAAATATTCCGAGTCGTAATAAATAATAAACCCAGTCCTCGTACTCCTTTGTCGCTCCATAACGATAAGTTGCGGAACGATAAAGGAGTTATAGTTTCCGCGTTTCAGATTTCGTTGTTATACTTTCACAACAGCGAAATAAATAAACAAGCCACTGATGAGGTAGTAAGTGTACGTAACATTTTCTTTTGTCATAAACAGCACGGACACAATTGTCCAACTTAAGAAGAACGGTACGTTACGCGAAAAGAATTTACTAGGATCACTGACAAGAGCGACAGTTACGTGTAGAGAATTAACACCCGATGAAATGGGAGTTCAAAGACAGAAATACTAACATAAAACAAATACGCTCAGAAGTTTAGCAACATAGCCAATTGAGGTACAAAATCTGCTAACAGTCATACAAAATGTTATCTGAAATTATTTTGACTATACCAAGAGATGACTGGCGCACAGGTTGTAAGCGGAGCACCAAGCGACGAACTTCTACAGGATGACATCGCTATTACAGACAACGCTAGTCATATTTTTCTTCACTGCCTGATACTTATTAAATATAATAACACTAGTGTTGTGCTTCATTTTGCAGATGATAAAGCAGCCTAAGCCCTATATGAGATGAAGAGAAGCTCCAAGTCTCGACATTCATTTCTCCAGAAACCTTATAGTCTCACATAGCATGACCCTTTTAACGTCCGTTTCTAATGACACCTCATACTAACAAACATTTTCGAGATCCAGGACACAGAAGGGTCGTAATCATAGAACGAAAGAAAATGAGAAAGACATGCCAGATGAAAGAGCTAAAGATCGACAATATCGTAAATACTCTCTTCGAATTCCAGAAGACGATCCCGTGTGATTGCATTACGCGAACTACACTAATCAGTTTGGATTCATAAGGGAAATTCTGCTGAAGAGAGACTGGCTGAAGGCATTTCTAAGAAATATACCGTTGCTATAACAGCAGACACCGCAGACAGTAGACAGCCTCTTGTGGTCTTCAGTGTTCTCAAACAGATTAGAGACATTCAAGATGCCTAAAAGGTTTTACAACTGTCCAGTGGCCTACTGCAAAAGGACGAACTGTTCAGTGACAAGCTGGGCAGGCGAAGGTAAAAAACGTACTTACTGAAAATAATGGTTACACGAAGTCGTTCGATTCTTTATCAATTGTTTCTTTGGTCACTAATGTTGAGAAGCTCAATTTTGCATGTAGATGATAAGGATTCGTATGACCTCTGAAGATTTTATAGTCGGTTAAAATCCGTCGGTTAAAATCAGTACGATGTGTACATGTTAAGAAGGGATAAAATAAAGACAACTACTTTCAAATTTTGATTCATTTCTCAGTCAAATGTAAGAAAACAACAAAGAAGACAGTAGAGGAATTACATATCTTTAAAAACCATTAAGTAAAGATGGTTTTTTGGAAACATATTCGGGAGCTGTGAGCGTAAATGCAATTCCTTGGGCGAAATTCTTTCCAGTGTTGTTAAGGATGAAGTTTATAAAAACTAAAAACAACCAATTGAGCAAACTATGGTTGCGTTAACTGTAATGTATGTGGCCCTGACTCGTTCTTTGAAAGTGCGTATATTAGTTTAAATATTATTAGGTACTTAAGAGAATCAACAAAGCACACCTATGACCACGACAATGGGTCTGCGCGACACTCGCAGATTTTCAGCTGAAATTCATCATAGCTTCGAAGTCAGCAACCATGGAATTCAGGTTACAAATTGAGTTGCATTTTGTATTGTAAAATACTGCGCCTTACTGCTTTATAGGGATTAAGATTAAGCGTTTTGGTTTCGCGCGTGAGCATGAATGTTTTCTATTAACTGGGGAATTTTTAATTTCATAGCTAGCTGCACAAGACACTGGAATAATATATCGTGATTATGACGACCGTCATGGACTTTTCCAGAAAACCTGTCAGAATAGGCTTCCCCCTCAAGTTTGCAATCGTTCTGGTTATCTATCAATTTCGGACGGATGTAGCGTATTATATCCTGCAGAAGATCAGAAACCCATTTTCATAACTGGGGCAGGTAAATTAGTTCATTGTAGTAGGGGGACTGCAAACGCAATGATAAGTTGTTCAAGTACGCCAATGAACTACCAACAAGATTATCCATTTTCAACGCAGATTCTTAACTACAACGAAACACAGTATGTAATATGGCTTCATGTTGGTAAGTATGAAAAGATTCTGACAATCTCAAAGGCAAAGTGGCAGCCAAAAAAAATCTATTACCAAGTGTGTTCTACAACTTAAACATAAGTCCTTCTCAGGTAACGTTACCCACAAAATCCTTCACGCGTGTGGATGATGCTGAAACACATCTCTAATAGAAGCACTTGTGATGTTCTACAAACACGGCGTAAAGAATCAGATACATAGTAGTTGTAACTAATAACTGTTAACACGTTCGAGAATAGGAACTTAACTTCCTACTTAGTACTTGAATCACATCAAACAGCAACATATGCTGTTATATTTTTCTGCATGTGTAGAGTACATTTACGCAAGAGAGAGAACCATTCTCCTTGATTCAATAAGCGCTTACCTTCATCCCGTGGTCCGTCGCCCCCTTCTTAAATGCTTACAATTCCAACACCGTATGATACGCATAACTGCTGCTCAGGTGTTCGTGGGCGTCGTTTAGTTTTTCGCTTGCAACTATTATAAATTACGGAAATGCAACCAGAATCGGTACAGTACTCGCAGTTGAAATAAGTGTGTTCATAATCTGGTTACGCTGTTTCTCGCGGTACTATTGGATATGTTGCGACATCTGTTCTGCGAAATCCGGCCTTTTTGATGCTCTTAGCTCGTCTCCATGAACCATGTACCTTGCCGTTGGTGGGGAGGCTTGCGTGCCTCAGCGATACAGATAGCCGTACCGTAAGTGCAGCCACAACGGAGGGGTATCTGTTGAGAGGTCAAACATTTGGTCCCTGAAAAGGGGCAGCAGTCTTTTCAGTAGTTTCAGGTGCAACAGTCTCGATGATTGACTGCTCTGGCCTTGTAATACTATCCAAAACGGCCTTGCTGTGCTGGTACTGCGAACGGCTGAAAGCAAGGGGAATCTACAGTCGTAATTTTTCCGAGGGCATGCAGCTTTACTGTATGGTTAAACGATGATGGCGTCCTCTTGGGTAAAATATTCCGGAGGTAAAATAGTCCCCCATTCGGATCTCTGGACGAGGACTACTCAGGAGGACGTTGTTATCAGGAGAAAGAAAACTGCCGTTCCACGGATCGGAGCGTGGAATGTCAGTTCCCTTAATGGGGCAGGTAGGTTAGAAAATTTAAAAACGGAAATGGATAGGTTAAAGTTAGGTATAGTGGGAATCAGTGAAGTACGGTGGCAGGAGGAACAAGACTTCTGGTCAGGTGAATACAGGGTTATAAGTATAAAAACAAATAGGGGTAATTTAGGAGTAGATTTAATAATGAATAAAAAATAGGAATGCGGGAAAGCTACTACAAACAGCATAGTTAACCCGTTATTGTGGCCAAACCCATGCCTACCGCAGTAGTACAAGTTTATATGCCAACTAGCTCCGCAGATAACGAATAGACTGAAGAAATGTATGGTGTTGTTGTTGTGATCTTCAGTCCTGAGACTGGTTTGATGCAGCTCTCCATGCTACTCTATCCTGTGCAAGTTTCTTCATCTCCCAGTACCTACTGCAACCTACATCCTTCTGAATCTACTTAGTGTATTCATCTCTTGCTCTCCCTCTATGATTTTTACCCTCCACACTGCCCTCCAATACTAAATTGGTGATCCCTTGATGCCTCAGAACATGTCCTACCAACCGATCCATTCTTCTGGTCAAGTTGTGCCACAAACTTCTCTTCTCCCCAATCCTATTCAATACTTCCACATTAGTTATGTGATCTACCCATCTAATCTTCAGCATTCTTCTGTAGCACCACATTTCTAAAGTTTCCATTCTCTTCTTGTCCAAACTATTTATCGTCCATGTTTCACTTCCATACATGGCTACACTCCATACAAATACTTTCAGAAATGACTTCCTGACACTTAAATCTATACTCGATGTTAACAAATTTCTATTCTTCAGAAACGCTTTCCTTGCCATTCCCAGTCTACATTTTATAACCTCTCTACTTCGACCATCATCAGTTATTTTGCTCCCCAAATAGCAAAACTCCTTTACTACTTTAATTGTCTCATATCCTAATCTAATTCCCTCAGCAGCCCCCGACTTAATTCGACTACATTCCATTACCCTCGTTTTGCTTTTGTTGATGTTCATCTTATATCCTCCTTTCAATACAGTATCCATTCCATTCAACTGCTCTTCCAAGTCCTTTGCTGTCTCTGACAGAATTACGATGTCATCGGCGAACCTCAAAGTTTTTATTTCTTCTCCATGGAATTTAACACCTACCCCGAATTTTTCTTTTGTTTCCTTTACTGCTTGCTCAATATACAGATTGAATAACATCGGGGAGAGGATACAACCCTGTCTTACTCCCTTCCCAACAACTGCTTCCCTTTCATGTCCCTCGACTCTTATAACTGACATCTGGTTTCTGTACAAATTGTAAATAGCCTTTTGCTCCCTGTATTTTACCCCTGCCACCTTAAGAATTTGAAAGAGATTATTCCAGTCAACATTGTCAAAAGCTTTCTCTAAGTCTACGAATGCTAGAAACGTAGGTTTGCCTTTCCTTAATCTTTCTTCTAAGATAAGTCGTCAGGTCAGTATTGCCTCACATGTTCCAATATTTCTACGGAATCCAAACTGATCTTCCCCGAGTTCGACTTCTACTAGTTTTTCCATGCGTGTGTAAAGAATTCGTGTTAGTGTTTTACAGCTGGGGCTTATTAAACTGATTGTTCGGTAATTTTCACATCTGTCAACACCTGCTTTCTTTGGGATTGGAATTATTATATTCTTCTTGGAGTCTGCGGGTATTTCGCTTGTTTCATACATCTTGTTCACCAGATGGTAGAGTTTTGTCAGGACTGGCTCTCCCAAGGCCGTCAGTAGTTCCAATGGAATGTTGTCTACTCCGGGGGCCTTGTTTCGACTCAGGTCTTTAAATGCTCTGTCAAACTCTTCACGCAGTATCGAATCTCCCATTTCATCTTCATCCACATCCTCTTCCATTTCTATAATATTGTCCTCAAGTACATCGCCCTTGTATAGACCCTCTATATACTCCTTCAACCTTTCTGCTTTCCCTTCTTTGCTTAGAACTGGGTTTCCATCTGAGCTCTTGATGTTCATACAAGTGGTTCTTTTATCTCCAAAGGTCTCTTTAATTTTTCTGTAGCCAGTATCTGTCTTACCCCTAGTGAGATAAGCCTCTACATCCTTACATTTGTCCTCTAGCCATCCCTGCTTAGTCATTTTACACTTCCTGTTGATCTCATTTTTGAGACGTTTGTATTCCTTTTTGCCTGCTTGATTTATCAATTAAATTCAATATTTCTTCTGTTACCCAAGGATTTCTACTAGCCTTCATCCCTCAAAGCTACCAATTCTTCTACTACTGTATTTGTTTCCCCCATTCCTGTCAATTGTTCCCTTACGCTCTCCCTGAAACTCTGTACAGCCTCTGGTTCTTCCAGTATGTATGTTGAGATAAAATAAATTATTCATATAGTGAAGGGAGACGAAAATTTAATAGTCATGGGTGACTGGAATTCGAGAGTAGGAAAAGGAAGAGGGGGAAACATAGGAGGTGAATTGGGATTGAGGGAAAGAAATGAAAGAGGACGCCGTCTGGTAGAATTTTGCACAGAGCATAACTTAATCATGGCTAACACTTGGTTCAAGAATCATGAAAGGAGGCTGTATATATGGAAGAAGCCTGGAGATACTAGAAGGTTCCATATAGATAATATATTGGTAAGACAGAGATTCAGGAACCAGGTTTAGAACTTTAAGACATTTCAGGGACAGATGTGGACTCTGACCGCAATCTGTTGGTTATGAACTGTAGATTGAAACTGAAGAAACTGCAAAAAGGTGGAAATCTGAGTAGATAGGACCTGGGTAAACTGAAAGAACCAGAGGTTGTAGAGAGTTTCAGAGAGACCATTACGGAACGATTGACAACAATGGGGGAAAGAAATACAGTAGAAGAAGAATCGGTAGCTTTGAGAGATGAAATAGTGATGCCAGCAGAGGATCACGTAGGTAAAAAGACGAGGGTTAGTATAAATCCTTGGGTAACAGAAGATATATTGAATTTAACTGATGAAAGGAGAAAATACAAAAAGGCAATAAATGAAGCATTCAAAAAGGGATACAAACATCTCAAAAATGAGATCGACAGGACGTGGCTAAGGAGGGATGGCTAGAGGACAAATGTAAGGATGTAGAGGCGCATGAAATGGGAGATATGATATTGCGTGAAGAGTTTGACAGAGCACTGAAAGACCTGAGTCGAAACAAGGCCACCGGAGTAGCCAAAATTCCATTAGAAGTACTGAAAGCCTTCGGAGGACCAGGCCTAACAAAACTCTACCATCTAGTGAGCAAGATGTATGAGAAATTCGAAATACCCTCAGACTTCAAGAAGAATATAATAATTCCAATCCCAAAGAAAACAAGTGTTGACAGATGGAAAAATTACCGAACTATCAGTTTAATAATCCACAGCTGCAAAATACTAACACGAATTATTTAAAGACGAATGGAAAAACTGGTAGAAGCCGACCTCGGAGAAGATCAGTTTGGATTCCGTAGAAATGTTGGAACACGTGAGGCAATACTGGCCCTACGACTTATCATTGAAAATAGACTAAGGAAAGGCCAATCTACGTTTGTAGCATTTGTAGACTTAGAGAAAGCTTTTGACAATGTTGACTGGAATACTCTCTTTCAAATTCTGAAGGTGGCAGGGATAAAATACAGGGAGCGAAAGGCTATTTACAATTTGTACAGAAACCAGAAGGCAGTTACAAGAGTCGAGGGGTATGAAAGGGAAGCAGTGGCTGGGAAGGGAATGAGACCGGGTTATAGCCTATCTCCGATGTTATTCAATCTATATATTGAGCAAGCAGTAAAGGAAACAAAAGAAAAATTCGGATAGGTGTTAAAATCCTTGGAGAAGAAATAAAAACTTTGAGGTTCGCCGATGACATTGAAATTCTGTCAGAGACAGCAAAGGACCTAGAAGAGCAGTTGAACGGAATGGACAGTGTCTTGAAAGGAGGGTATAAGATGAACATCAACAGAAGCAAAACTAGGATAATGGAATGTAGTGGATGTAAATCGGGTGATGCTGAGGGAGTTAGATTAGGATATGAGACGCATAAAGTAGTAAATGAGTTTTGCTATTTTTGAGCAAAATAACTGATGATGGTCGAAGTAGAGAGGATATAAAATGTAGACTGGCAATGGCAAGCAAAGCGTTTCTGAAGAAGATAAATTTGTTGACATCGAGTATAGATGTAAGTGTCAGGAAGTCGTTTCTGAAAGTATTTGTATGAGTGTAGCCATGTATGGAAGTAAAATTTGGGCGATAAGTAGTTTAGACACTAGCTTTCGAAATGTGGTGCTACAGAAGAATAATGAATATTAGATGGCTAGATCACATAACTAATGAGGAGGTACTGAATAGAAGTGGAAAGAAGAGATATTTGTGGCACAACTTGACTAGATAAAGGGATCGGTTGGTAGGGCATATTCTGAGGCACCAGGGTATCACCAATTTGGTATTGGAGGGCAGCGTGTAGGGTAAAAATCGTAGAGGAAGACCAAGAGATGAGTACACTAAGCAGATTCAGAAGGATGTATGTTGCAGTAGGTACTGGGAGATGCAGAAGCTTGCACAGGATAGAGTAGAATGGAGAGCTGCATCAAACCAGTCTCTGGACCGAAGACCACAACCACAATAGCTCGTCTAATGACAGAAAGATATCCGAATTTAGGGTATCATTTAGAAACGTTAGGTTTTTGTCTGGCAGTACCTCTTAATGACTTCTATGGCCAAAACTGTATAGGATTTATTAACTCCATCATTGTCGCTCCCGTAACTGTGGCTGGTAGGCGAATTGTTGTCCTGGCATTTCGCAAACCACTCCGTTTATTTAAATTCCACAGTATTTTAGGTCCATCTTAGTCATAACCTGTGACTTTCCTTTTTTGTAACGTTCAGATTTATAATCTATGGATTGTATACCGAATATAGCCAATGCGCGCACGTTTTTCTAAAATGTATATAGGGGTTAATCTTCCCTCCAACACTGCGGCGTCAGATTTCCCCAGAACAACTGCACCGTACATGCCTGTGTGATAGTCCACACTACTTAGTCTCTATATACCGTGATAGTATCTATTGACCACCCTATGACTCTCCCTTGGACATCAGTACGTATGTTTACCTAGTTTTTGAAATTATTAGTACTTCGTTAGTGCATTCATGTACCCATTTCCATAATGCGCCCCGTTCCACCAGGTAAGGCTATACAATTATTTAATAAATCGTCATATACAGTTACTTTTCTTATCATTTTACATTTTTGCATACTCATTAATAGATTTCATTCTTTTACTGCACATTTCTATTTGAAATCGTTCACAGTCTCCGTTACACAGTTCACACATACATTTTGTGGTTGGCTCGTGATAATTTTTGTTTTTCAAATTAGATGATGAAATCCGTGAATAGATAATCTAGTTACGACATGCCACAGTTCCTAGTTTGATGCTCTCCATGAGCGGTTCATTATTGCTTCGGTGCCGTAGTACACTGGCCATACTTTATTTCATTTATCCTCTATGACCTTCAGATGACTTCTGGAAGCTTGGTGTGTGTGGCATCATATATCGAAGTTTGATGTCTTCGATTATAAATGTCTCTCTCGCTAGCAGGTACACTAGTCTTGATCTTGTTCTCTTTGAGAGGCGATTTTACCTTTTCTAGTTTGAACAGTTCTTGGGTATCCGACCTAGTAGCGTCGTAATTTCTCCACAATATTTCGGCTGGCGTACACGCTGGCATCTTCAGGTGGTTCCTGACGATTGCTCTGCTGTTCCTCTCGGCGCCATATATACAGGGTGTTACAAAAAGGTGCGGCCAAACTTTCAGGAAACATTCCTCACACACAAATAAAGAAAAGATGTTATGTGGACATGTGTCCGGAAACGCTTAATTTCCATGTTAGAGCTCATTTTAGTTTCGTCAGTATGTACTGTACCTTCTCGATTCACCGCCATGATTTCATACGGGATACTCTACCTGTGCTGCTAGAACATTTGCCTTTATAAGTACGACACAACATGTGGTTCATGCATGATGGAGCTCCTGCACATTTCCAGCCGAAGTGTTCGTACGCTTCTCAACAACAGATTCGGTGACCGATGGATTGGTAGAGGGGGACCAATTCCATGGTCTCCACGCTCTCCTGACTTCAAAACTCTTGACTTTCATTGATGGGGGCATTTGAAAGCTCTTGTATGCCCAACCCCGGTACCAAATGTAGAGACTCTTCGTGCTCGTATTGTGGACGGCTGTGATACAATACGCCATTCTCCAGGGCTGCATCAGCGCAACAGGGATTCCATGCGACGGAGGGTGGATGCATGTATTCTCGCTAACGGAGGACATTTTGAACATTTCCTGTAACAAAGAGTTTGAAGTCACGCTGGTACGTTCAGTTGCTGTGTGTTTCCATTCCATGATTAATGTGATTTGAAGAGAAGTAATAAAATAAGCGTTTGCGGACACATGTCCACATAACATACTTTCTTTCTTTGTATGTGAGGAATGTACCTTTTTGTAACATCCTGTATACTAGCCGTTACCCCCTCCACCGTTCCTCTTCTGGTGTCTTCGGTGCGGCCGGCGCGGCGGCTACTGGAAGTGGTGGGGAAGCGGCGCCTGGGTCTGAAATGGGGTCTGCAGTCGGATTTCGATAGCCTCTTTAGTAACGTAGTCCCAGAAGTAGGAGGATTGACAGAGTATTTTTGTTTTTTCATAGTCCATAGTATGACCAGTCTTTATACAATGGTCAGCCACGGCTGGTTTAGTGGCCTAGCGTAATTCGGTATGGCGCTTGTGTTCGCGGCACCTCTCTTCTACAGTGTGGACTGTCTCCCCAGTGTATGATTTTCCGCACTGACAGGGAATTTGATAAACGCCTGGTTTTCGAAGGCCTAGGTCATCTTTCACTGAACCCAGTCGAGTCAAGGTTTTTGCAGGGCATCGCAATACACATTTCACAATGTGTTTCCCCAGGATACTGCCGATTTTTCTTGAGGTGTTGCCGACAAACGGAATGCACGCCAATGACTTGTGTTCTTCTGTTTCTTCTTATTGTTCTCTTGGCGCAGTCTGTCTGAGTGCGTGTCTTATTTGCTTCAGGTTGTACCCATTTTTCCGAAATGTTGTCTCGAGGTGCTGCAGTTCTGCTGGAAGGCTCTCCTGATCGCAGATCGATCGTGCCCTGTGAACAAGTGTGAGCAAAACGCCTTCACGCTGGGAGTTTTGGTGGCAACAGAAGGCATTTAGGTACAAATCGGTGTGTCTACGTTTTCTGTATACACTGTGTCCCAGCCCGCCGTCAGGTTTCCGTTTCACCAGGACGTCAAGAAACGGTAGGGCACTATCCTGCTCCACCTCCATCGTGAACTACATGTTGGGATGCAGCGAGTTGAGGTGTTCGAGAAATTCATTTAAGGTTTCACAATTGAAGGTATGATAAAGATAGGAATAATTATAAAGACGTCTATGTAAGACAATAGCAGTGAGCTTAACACACGGGAAAGAGAATTCACTAATGCAGAAGTTGAAAATTTATGCATTTCAGAATGTGATCGAGAATCGCTCTTTGAAAGCGATGCAAACAGTTTAATTGATGATCGTTAATGTAATGTTGATGTTCATGCAGATAATCCTTACTGTGAGGTAAATCCTTAACCTGATGAGGCTTCGTGTGAAGTAAATATTCCAGTGGATGGTACTTATCAAGAAATGAATGTGTAAATTAGTACGCTGCCCACAGAACCCATTAGACCTTACAATATTTTCATGCGATGTAAAAAAGTACGAATATAAAATTTGCAGCGTAACAGTACAGTTATAAAAACAACCCCTCAACATAAAAGAATCTCGGAAGCACTGCAAAATCAATCTAATGACTCAGGAAAATTGAATACTAATTTGTCAGTGTAGTATAATACTTTAGCAAGTGATGCATCAATATTAATGAAAACTTATAGTAGTCTTCCGAATGCCATGGAGACATCAAAAACAATAAAAAGGTACGGATGTACAGTTCGAAAATAAAGTAGATACTTTCAAGGAAAACCAAACTACGAAGTTTCAGAAGTAGTTTAATGATCGGTGCAAGTTCATTGTTAATGATTTTCACATCGGCTGTTCCACAAAGATGTAGAAATAAATTACGAATTAAGTTGGAAATTAGAACCTGTCGCAAACGATTCAGTCAGAGCGGTAATGTCCGCGAGACCACGAAGAATCATGATTTTTTGAATACGAAAAGTACCAGTTGTGGAGATGAACACTTCTATAACTTTGGTTCATAATAGATCGTCAAAATTGTTCGTAAGATGATTTTTTTAGGAAACTTCTAAACTTCATTAGATATCACTATTCGTCACCAACATCCAGAGCTTCAAAGTTACCGTACTTGTGCACGTAATACATGCACATAATATCCGATCTGAAACATAAAAGCAGTTGTAAACAAACGGCAAAGGCTCTACTGACATGCAAGAGTTCTGAGGTCACGAAGCTATGTTTTTAGTAGCCATTTTTTCACCATATAATTTAATGTTACGCTGTTTCTGTAATGGACACCTAACGCCAATAATGGGACTGCAGCGACAAAATCGGCTGAAAAGGATCTTAACATGCCTGAAAAATCCTAAAACGACTGCCAAAAATCACATAAAACTGGAGAGAATGTGAAGAAAGTTAAATATTTCGGATAACATTTTCATTCATTTAAGACAAAAATCATAACTGAGTCTTTTTCAGTGAACTGAGATCTATGAGCAAAGTATCCAGCAAAAATGTAAAGCAAACGACTTCGTGTGAACATTATATTATCCATATTTATTTTTTTATATGTTTCAAAGTATTTAAACGTGTGGAAGTATGTAAATCAACTATCAGACCTTTAGTGATATATAGAATTTATTTTACACAAATAACACAGAGTGCTTTAGCACTGAAAAGAAGGAAACCAGCAGCAAAGCCTTTAAAATACTCTGGTGTAAAAGTGGCCTTCTGAATCAATCCTCATTTCGCCTTCCTCACCAAAAAATAATCTATGCAGATATATTCGTGCTTCTTTGTGGTGAAAGAGAGGAGCAGAGAGATACTTACAGTTGAAGAGAGAGGCTACAATGCCAGTGGGAGAGAAAGAGACAGTAGACAGTGATGGTGGGAGACAGAAACTGGCAGTGAAAGAGAATGAGAGATGACTGAAGACAACAGCTGTGAGAGCTAAAGAGAGAGGGCGATGTTAGTGGTCAGTGAGTGACTGTGGAAATGAAAGATAAATAGAAAGAGATGGAGATTGCAGGAGTCAGAGAAAGAGAGAGATGAGACAGTGGAAATAAAAAATATACGTATATGCCTCCTTTTGTCTTTGTATGGTCTCTACTATCCCCCCCCCCCCCCCCCTCCACGATTGTTAAGCTGCCGAGGTATGGTGGAGACAGTGGCAGTGTGAAAGAAAAACGAAATAAGGCAGAGGGAAGTGAGAGAGAAAACAGTGGCAGTGGGATACACTGCAAATCAATGGGAGAAAAGGGAGATAGTGGGGGAGGTGCGCGCATACACAGAGTCAGTGACATGGAGATGCCGATCTTCACGACAAAGAGAGACGGGGTACGAGATTTAAGTGTGTTATGTGCTGAAAGAGTGAAGATATATTCGCACGCCAACATTTTTGGCGAGAAAGGCGGAATGAGGACTGAGCCAATTGATCCCCACTTTTCTGTCGGAGTCTTTCAAAGAGTAACATATCTCTCTTTTTTGTGCTCTAACAGGAGATGTTTTACGCTGGTTGGTGTATGTTTTCAGGCTAACGTGGCCGAAGTCCATTTGCACAAGATTCTTCTGAACTGTAGCCTGCGTTTTACTGTAAAACACTGAATCAGCATTCTGGCCAATACTTAATGTCAGCTTCATCTAGATAATTACATCATATATTTGTAAATAAACGTCCATAAATGAATGGAATATGTTCCTGACATCATAACAGCACAAAATGTCCATAAGACCTTTTGTCCGAAAATCTTTCGTTAGGGAGTGACACCGTTTGACTACATTGTCACATCAGATACATTTAACGATATACGTTTAGAAAAATTGTTGAAAGTTACCTACTCCATGTTCGATGCACACCCTGAGTCTACGTTCCATACTTTGCCGTTCTTTGTTTAAAATTCCTGGAGAGTGTCATATTTGGTCAGACTCAGTATGGATGCAATCCCTCAGAACATCGATATTAGGTTGGTTGGTTGGTTTGGGGGATTACAGGGCCCAGACTGCTATGGTCATCGGTCCCCGATATGAGGTACAGAAGTCAAATACACCAAGGATTTCAAATGTCACCGCAGGGAAAAATCCATTGTATTCAAGTCTAAAATGAGAAGGGCATGCTATGCAATGGATCCCTTATACCAACCTATCGATTTGGAAATCGGTTATCTAGATACCAGAAAGTGATTAAAATGAGGTAGACCACGAACGTACGTAAACCACATCCGTAAGATAACGTCTAGACATACTACTTGAAACAGTTCATTTCCTTGTAAGATGTGTGTTAATCCAGAATGAGATTGTGGGAAGAAATTTGGACCAGAAATGTGATCATTGCGGATTCGAACTCAAACGTTGATTCTGAAAAAAAATACAACAAGTCGAATTTAAAATAAAGGCCAAGGCCATCTATAAAGGAGAATATAAGTAAACATGCACGTTTGAGGTGTATTGTGCTACCATGGTTAACTGCAGTGAAAGCGAATTCCTTCCATAATACAATATTGAAGGAGTTTTGAACAATTGTTCATACAGACTTTCATTAATCTTTTACTATCAGTAACATACGGCTAAATTCGCTGAAACCAATTAATAAAGACGATGTACATTAATTATAATGAGGGTCACTAGCGCCAGTGGCCACAACGTTTTGTAATCGTTTTACAGTGAGGTGTGGGATACATATAATTCCCAGATTCATAGATTCGAGCTTCATGCACATTCCGTATTCCAATAACAACCGAAATTTTCGTTCCGATGTACATGATTCACCAATTTACATTCTCATTAAGCAAATTGAGGAAACGGCCGTCGTGTTTTCGTTTGGTATTGGGAAGGTCCTACTAACGATGTCTTAAGTACTCTGTGTTATCATTCTGTGTGATGTTCAAAGCTCCGGCACATTTATAGAAGAAGACACACCAGTTTTACTTGGAAAGAAGAGAACTGCAGGACGACAAAGTGAGAAAGACTGTCGGATCGGTTTCCTTGTATTCTATACAATACTGTGAGACAGAATAAATATATTACTTACTGGAGAAGCTTTCTGGCTTACTGGCTGTGTAATATTACTCAGCGAAAGTGACGTATGGCTTAACGGCACATTCTCTGCAATCTGCAGCAAAAATATGGAGATAGAACAACGAGACTGCTGACTTCATAGATAAACCGCATGAGGGAGGAAGGTGCAACATATCTGAGGTGTGACTGCTGTCACCATGAAGGAAACACAACGCAATTGTTCACTGCACATCTGACACATCATCAGTTTAATTTACACCATAAAATGTACAGAACGTTCCTTTGCAGAACCTATTTCATTTATTACACTTCTGAGATTATGTTTACATTTCTTGGAACGACGAAGGATTTTGCTGCACTAAGACAATGTGGAAGTTCCTCTTTGCGTCTTATTTGTACTTTTCAGAGTCTGTTTTTGAGTCATGAACAGTTTTTTAGATTGATGCTTTTCATAGACTTTCTCTTTTATTGTTGGTGACTTCTGGGATGACAGTCAAGGTGTCTGTCACAGCTTGTAGTAAAATATTTATTAGTATTTTCTTCTTAATGACTAAGCTCTACCGGCCGCGGTGGCCGTGCGGTTCTAGGCGCTACAGTCCGGAACCGCGCGACTGCTACCGTCGCAGTTTCGAATCCTGCCTCGGGCATTGATGTGCGTGATGTCCTTAGGCTAGTTAGGTATTAAGTAGTTCTAGGGGACTGATGACCTCAGATGTTAAGTCCAATCGTGTCCAGAGCCATTTGAACCATTTGAACAATTTCAGTAAAACTGGATGATTTATTCAATAGAAAAGTCTTCAGAAATTGAGCAAGTTAACAACGCGTTGGTCCTCAAAAAAATGGTTCAAATGGCTCTGAGCACTATGGGACTCAACTTCTGAGGTCATAAGTCCCCTAGAACTTAGAACTACTTAAACCTAACTAACCTAAGGACATCACGCACATCCATGCGCGAGGCAGGATTCGAAACTGCGACGGTAGCGGTCGCGCGGTTCCAGACTGTAGCGCCTAGAACCGCTCGGCCACTCCGGCCGGCGGTTGGTCCTCCTCTGGCCCTTAGGCAAGTAGTTGTTCGGCTTGGCATTAATTGACAGAGTTGTTAGATGTCCTCCTGAGTGATATCATGCCAAATTTCTGTCCAATTGGCACGTTAAATCGTCAAAATTCCGAGATGGCTTGAGGGCCCTCTCCATATTGGTCCAAACCTTCTTAATTTGGTGAAATCTGGCGATCTAGCTGACAATCGTAGGACTTGGAAAGCGTGAAGTCAAGCGGTAGAAACTTTCGATTGTTGTGGTTGGACATTATTTTGTTGAAACGTAAGGCAAAGCGTGAAGTCAAGCGGTAGAAACTTTCGATTGTTGTGGTTGGACATTATTTTGTTGAAACGTAAGGCAAAGATGGATTGCTATGAAGGGCAGCGAAACAGGGCGTATAATATCGTCGATGTAGTTGTCCTGTAAATGTGCCGCGTACGACAGCTAAAGGGATTCTGCTATGAAATGAAAGGGCACCCCAGGCCATCACTCCTGCTTGTCGGGCTGTATGGCGGGCGACAGTCAGGATGAAATCCCACTGCTGTTCGGGCGCCTCCACACACGTCTTCGCTGGTCAGTGCTGCTCAATTCGACACGGGGCCCTTCACTGAAGACAGTTCTACTGCAGTCAATGACATAACAGGCCTGAGGCATGTCTGGAGACTCCTAGAAAGCGGTGCAGTACCAACCTGACTGTCGTACGCCACAGACCCTGACAACCAAGAGTGATGGCTCGGGCGACCATTTCTTTTCATAAGAGGACGCTTTTGGTTGTCATCCACAGCAACCTTGCAACAATATTCTTTGCCTCACTTTGTTGTCTTCTTTGGCAAGCCATCGTGGGTTTACATTTCATCAAGATAATGGCATGTACACAGCGAGAGCTACTACTGCTTCTCTTCACGCTTGCGAAAACCCTACCTTGACCAGCACGGTAGCCGGATCTCTCGACAACTGAGAACATTTGGAGCTTTATGGCCAGGCCCCGCCAACCAAGTCACGATTTCTTGCGCCAAATTAATAGAATTTGCCACAATATCCAATAACTGTATGAATCAATGCCAAGCCAAATAACTGCTTGCGTAAGGGCCAGAAGTGGACCAACGCATTATTGACTTGCTCAGTTTGTGAAGCTCTTTCTCTTGAAGAACTCATCCAGTGTCTCTGAAATGATGTACATTACTACGTGGCCAAACGTGGGCAAGTACGCCAGAAGTGGGCTATGAGTCTGGTACAACCACTCTCTTTAGCACATCTACATCTACATCTACATTTATATTCCGCAAGCCACTCAGTGGTGTGTGGCAGAGGGCACTTTACGTGCCACTGTCATTGCCTCCCTTTCCTGTCACGTATGGTTCGCGGGAAGAACGACTGCCGGAAAGCCACATTCGTGATCTCCTCGGGAGGTATAAGTAGGGTGAAGCAACATATTCGATACCTCATCCAGAAACGCACCCTCTCGAAACCTGGACATCAAGCTGCACTGCAATGCAGAGCGTCTCTCTTGCAGAATCTGCCACTGGATGTTGCTAAACATCTCTGTAACGCTATCACACTTACCAGGTAATCCTGTGACGAAACGCGCCGCTCGTCGAGACTGGGACTACCTGTGCCCTTTTCCAGTCATTTGGAACCTTCCCTACCTCTAGAGACTTGCGGTACACGGTTGTTAGAAGGGGGCAAGTTCTTTCGCGTACTCTGTGTAGAATAGAATTGGTGTGGGTCAGGTCCAGTGGACTTTCCTCTGTTAAGTGATTTCAGTTGCTTTTCTATTCCTTGGTCACTTATTTCGATGTCAGCCATTTTTTCTTTTGTGCGAGGATTTAGAGAAGGAACGGCAGTGCGGTCTTTCTCTGTGAAACAGCTTTGGAAAAAAGTGTTTAGTATTTCAGCTTTTCATCCTCTGTTTCAATGCCATCATCATCCCAGAGTGTCTGGATATGCTGTTTCGAGCCAATTACTGATTTAGCTTAAGATCAGAACCTCCTAGGATTTTCTGTCAAATCGATACATAGAATTTTATTTTCGAATTCACTGAACGCTTCACTCATAGCCCACCTTACAATAACTTTGACGTCGTTTAGCTTCTTTTTGTCTGAGAGGTTTTGACTGCGATTAAACTTGCAGTGAAGCTCTCTTTGCTTTTGCAGTAGTTTCCTAACTTTGTTGTTGAACCACGGTGTGTTTTTCCCATCCTTCACAGTTTTACTCGGCACGTACCACGTACCTCTCTAAAACGCATTTTAAGATTGCCTTCAACTTTTTCCATGAACACTCAACATTGTCTTTGTCGGAACATAAATTTTATTTTTGATCTGTTAGGTAGTCTGAAATCTACCTCCTATTACTGTTGCCAAACAGATAAACCTTCCTAACTTTTTTTTTAAATTCCTATTTATTTCCATATTCAGGGATGCTGCAATGGCTTTGTTGTTGTTGTGGTCTTTAGTCCTGAGACTGGTTTGATGCAGCTCTCCATGTTACTCTATCCTGTGCAAGCTTCTGCATCTCCCAGTACCTACTGCAACATACATCCTTCTGAATCTGCTTAGTGTATTCATCTCTTGGTCTTCCTCTACGATTTTTACCCTACACGCTGCCCTCCAATACCAAATTGGTGCTACCCTGATGCCTCAGAATATGCCCTACCAACCGATCCCTTTATCTAGTCAAGTTGTGCCACAAATATCTCTTCTTTCCACTTCTATTCAGTAACTTCTCATTAGTTATGTGATCTACCCATCTAATATTCAGCATTCTTCTGTAGCACCACATTTCGAAAGGTAGTGTTTAAACTATTTATCGTCCACATTTCACTTCAATACATGGCTACACTCCATACAAATACTTTCAGAAACGACTTCCTGACACTTAAATCTATACTCGATGTTAACAAACTTCTCTTCTTCAGAAACGCTTTCTTTCCCATTGCCAGTCTACATTTTATATCCTCTCTACTTCGACCATCATCAGTTATTTTGCTCAAAAATAGCAAAACTCATTTACTACTTTAAGCGTCTCCTATCCTAATCTAACTCCCTCAGTATCACCCGATTTACTTCGACTACATTGCATTATCCTAGTTTTGCTTTTGTTGATGTTCATCTTATATCCTCCTTTCAAGACACTGTCCATTCCGTTCAACTGCTCTTCTAGGTCCTTTGCTGTCTCTGACAGAATTACAATGTCATCGGTGAACCTCAAAGTTTTTATTTCTTCTCCATGGATTTTAACACCTACCCCGAATTTTTCTTTCGTTTCCTTTACTGCTTGCTCAATATACAGATTGAATAACATCGGGGAGAGGCTACAACCCTGTATAAACCCCTTCCCAACCGCTGTTTCCCTTTCATGTCCCTCGCCTGTTATAACTGCCATCTGGTTTTTGTACAAATTGTAAATAGCCTTTCGCTCCCTGTATTTTACCCCTACCACCTTCAGAATTTGATAGAGAGTATTCCAGTCAACATTGTCAAAAGCTTTCTCTAAGTCTACAAATGCTAGAAATGTAGGTTTTCCTTTTCTTAATCTAGCTTCTAAGATACGTCGTAGGGTCAGTATTGCCTCACGTGTTCCCATATTTCTACAGAATCGAAACTTATCTTCCCAAAGGTTGGCCTCTACTAGTTTTTCAATTCGTCTCTAAAGAATTCGCGTTAGTGTTCTGCAGCTGTGGCTTATTGAACTGATTGTTCTGTAATTTTCACATCAATCATCACCTGCTTTCTTTGGGATTGGAATTATTATATTCTTCTTGAAGTCTGAGGGTATTTCGCCTGTCGCATACATCTTGCTCGCCAGATGGTAGAGTTTTGTCAGGACTGGCTCTCCCGAGGGCGTCAGTACTTCTAATGGAATGTTGTCTAATCCCGGGGCCTTGTTTCGACTCAGGTCTTTCAGTGCTCTGTCAAACTCTTCACGCAGTGTCGTATCTCCCATTTCGTCTTCATCTACATTCTCTTCCATTTCCAAAATATTGTCCTCAAGTACATCGCCCTTTTATAGACCCTCTATTACTCCTTCCACCTTTCTGCTTTCCCTTCTTTGCTTAGAACTGGGTTTCCATCTGAGCTCTTGATATTCATAAAAGTGGTTCTCTTCTCTCCAAAGGTCTCTTTAATTTTCCTGTAGGCAGTATCTATCTTACCCCTAGTGAGATAAGCCTCTACATCGTTACATTTGTCCTCTAGCTGGGCCTACTTAGCCATTTTGCACTTCCTGTCGATCTTATTTTGAGACGTTTGTATTCCTTTTTGCCTCTTTCATTTACTACAATTTTATATTTTCTCCTTTCATCAAATAAATTCAACATTTCTTCTGTTACCCAAGGATTTCTACTAGCCCTCGTCTTTTTACCTTCTTGATCCTCTGCTGCCGTCACTACTTCATCCCCCAGAGCTAGCCATTCTTCTTCTACTGTATTTCTTTCCCCCATTTGTGACAATTGTTCCCTTGTACTCTCCCTGAAACTCTGTACTACCTCTGGATTATTCAATTTGTCCAGATCCCGTCTCCTTAAATTCCCATCTTTTTGCAGGTTCTTGAGTTTTAATCCACACCTCATAACCAATAGATTGTGGTCAGAGTTCACATCTGCCCCTGGAAATGTCTTACAATTTAATATCTGATACCTTCTAGTGTCTCCAGGATTCTTCCATGTGTCCAACCGTCTTTTATGATTCTTGAACCAAGTATAGCTATGATTAAGTTATGCTCTGTGCAAAATTCTACCAGACGGCTTCCTCTTTCATTTCTTTCCCCCAAAACAAATTCACCTGCTATGTTTCCTCCTTTCCTTTTCCTACTCTCTAATTCCAGTCACCCATGACTATAAAATTTTCGTCTCCCTTCACTATCTGAATAATTTCTTTTATCTCATCATACATTTCATCAATTTCTTCACCATCTGCAGAGCTAGTTGGCATATAAACTCGTACTATTGTAGTAGGTGTGGGCTTCGCGTCTATCTTGGCCACAATAATGCTTTCACTATGCTGTTTGTAGTAGCTTACCTGCACTCCTATTTTTTTATTCATCATTAAACCTACTCCTGCATTACCCCTATTTGACCAAAAGTCTTGTTCCTCCTGCCACCGAACTTCACTAATTCCCACTATAGCAGACTTTAACCTACCCATTTCCCTTTTTTAAATTTTCTAACCTACCTGCCGAATTAAGGGATCTGACATTCCACGCTCCGATCCGTAGAATGCCAGTTTTCTTTCTTCTGATAACAACGTCCTCCTGAGTAGTCCCCGCCGAAGATCCGAATGGGGGACTATTTTACCTTTGGAATATTTTACCCAAGAGGACGCCATCATCGTTTAATCATACAGTAAAGCTGCATGCCTTCGGGAAAAATTACGCCCGTTGTTTCCTCTTGCTTTCAGCCGTTCGGAGTACCAGCACAGCAAGGACGTGTTGGTTAGTGTTACAAGGTCAGATCAGTCAATCATCCAGACTGTTGCCCCTGCAACTACTGAAAAGACTGCTTCCCCTCTTCAGGAACCACACGTTTGTCTGGCCTCTCAACAGATACCACTCCGTTGTGGTTGCACCTACGGTATGGCCATCTGTATCACTGAGGCACGCAGCCTCCCCACCAACGGCAAGGTCCATGGTTCATGGGGGCAGGCGCCTTATGATCATTGATTCCCTGTTCTGCGCTTACAGAGTCGAAAAGTTTGGATCTGTCTGTTATCAGTATGTCAAAGATGTTATCTCCACGACTCGGTTCTCTGTTTAATTGCTCGAGGTAATTTTCGGATAGTGCACTCAGTACGATGTCACTCCATGCTCTGTTCCGACGACCCGTCCTAAACATCTGAGTATCCCAGTCTTTATCTAGTAATTTGAAATCTCCACCTAAGACTATAACATGCTGAGAAAATTTATGTGAAAGGTATTGCAGATTTTCTCTCAGTTGTTCTGCCACTAATGCTGCTGAGTCGAGAGTTCAGTAAAAGGAGCCAATTATTAACCTAGGTCGGTTGTTGAGTCTAACCTCCACCCATAATAATTTACAGGAACTATCCACTTCTACTTCACTACAGGATAAACTACTACTAACAGCGTCAAACACGCCACCATCGATGGCATGGAATCTATCCCTTCTGAACACCGTCTGTGCCTTTGTAAAAATTTCGGCAGAATTTATCTCTGGCTTCAGCCAGCTTTCCGTACCTATAACGACCTGTTGCATTTTCTAAATGTTCTGCCAGCAAACCGCAGTCTTTCATTTGCTTTTCCCACAAAATTATCTATGTGATCGTTCAAATTTAAAATGTTCGTAATATAATCCCTACGTATTTTGCTGAATTTAGAGCCTTCAGATTTGTGTGATTTATCATCTAACTGAAATCTTTTCAAACTCATGTTGATAACTTGACACGTTTCATTATTTAGAGTCAATTCCCTCTTTTCGCCCACGTAATTTGCCATTGGTTTTGAACGTCTGATGACTTTACAAGACACTATACAACAGCATCATCTGCAAGCAGTCTAAAATGACTGTGACACAGGAGGTTTGCCCCCGCGAGCCTTCTTTGTCTCTTTCATTCCTAATCACAATAGCTACGATCTACACTACTTTCTTATCCTTTCTTACTGTTACTCTTCCCATAACTTCTGATGACAGAATTCGTCATCTCAGCACATATTACACGAATTTACAAACTAATATAAATAAATTTCCCCTATGAAACCTATTTATCCAGATTACGTAATTCACAGCTCTGAACGTTATGTATTAATTAGTTTTGCTGGAAATGATGTATTTCCAAAGTTATTGTTATTGTATTTCAAAGTTATGGATCTAGAAGGCATCCATAAAAATATAGTGAGCTAAAAAATAGTGTCAGAAAAATAGATTATCTCTAAATTGAAGACCTACTTTTGCTCATTCCCAAGACATGTTTATTTTAGTTCACATCTAATTAATTCAGAAACTATAATTAATTGAAGATTTCAGTCAGCCAATTCCTTCAGCTTATATTGTGACCATACCACTACACATTTCTGGAATATATTAACATACTATTGGTGGACTATATTTTCTGAAGCCAACGACGTGAGTAATATATATGTAAATGCCATAAGTAAGAACTGTTTAATTTTTATATCCAAATTTTAATAATCAATATGGATGCCATACTTAAAAGTCAGACTGTGAGTTTTCTGTATTTTCTACACTTTGTCCACTAGTTCCGTTGTCTCAGCTAGCCTCGGGATTATTCGAGGATATAAGCAGCAACTGTTTGAATTAATGATAGATTTAACAAGTAACATTTGTAAGTATGCCACTGTGAGCTTTTTTCGGTTATCACTATTCTGAGTGGTTTGATGTGGCCCATCACGAATTCCTCTTCTATGCCAACTATTCACCACAGAGTAGCACTTGCAAACTACGTCCTGAATTATTTGCTGGATGTATTCCAGTTTCTGTCTTCGTCTACAGTTTTTTCCCTCTACAGCTCCCTCTTGTGAGGTAACAGGTGAGTCATGGCGCTTTGAAAATATTTTAAGTTCGGTGTTGGCGTGGTCGAGCTGAGGCCTCTTGTCGGGTCACGGCCCGCCAGCAACCACGTGGTGCCGAACGTTAGCTGAGCATCGGCGTGGCTGGGAATTCCATGGTGACGTTGTGTTGATGAAGGAGGCAAGGCGGGAGTGCCAAAGATTGCGGTCTTTGTGAAACCTTAAGGCAGACATTTCACAGTCCGTATAGAAATTGATAGTAGCCGGATGAATCATGATACCTCAAAAAGAAACATGTTCATTACTATTATTTGCACGAAGATTCTGATGGTGTAATCAGATTTTGAATATCTTTATTAGTTTAAAGTTTAGTATCTGACAGTAAATTATACAAGTAACACCCAGCAACGAATTTCTAAAATCTAAGCGCTTCTTCCGATTTCGTCGATCGACGTGTCTTTAGAGAGCTATTAGTGTAAACCTAAATTGGTATAAATTACAGGTATGTAATTTGAACAGTACATGAGTTATTGGATGTCAAAGTGGCCGATTACCATCGATCGCCTCAAGCCATAAGTACTCCACAGCTACACAAAAAAACGGTAGTAGCATGCTTATAAATATATTTATTCATCTATGTCTTTGTTTATATCCGATATATACTATTCATGAAGAAATTGGTTAAATATTTATTGTGTTTCAGAAAGCACAGAGACATTAGGCTACTGGCCTACCCTTTCTTCTATTCCTTTGATATATGTTTATTTAATTTGTTTATGTATCTAATAATGTGTGTTAGACCCTGTTTATGGTCCAGTAGCAGGAACATTAATTTAATTTCAAGTTATTTAAATGCAAATCCATTACTTCGAATGTGTTTCATCATGTTTGTGTGGGTGCGGTGGCTTGAAGACAAGGCGCGAGCGCTCTGGCCAATCACAGCCCTCGTGAATGGGGAGACTGGATGGAAGTGAGGACGGAGGAGTACGGCATAAAGCATGGCAAGTGCTGGACGGTACGGCGCGACGGACGCAAGGTCGGCGGAAAGACTTGGACAGTGGAGCAGTTTGCGAGTGGTCGCGGAGGACAGAAATATTTCAGAGTGCCGACCTGTGCACTTGTGTGATTTCCATGGCTTCTGCAGTGAAGACGTAGTATGCGTTCAGAAGTGAATATCTTGTTGCTCATAACTAATTATGTGAAGTAGGTATCTATTGTTTCCCTGTTATTCAACATATATTTCATTTAATTGCTGGAACATCGACACCAATAAGTGTTCTGCAGAAGTATAACGCATTCTCAAAAGTACGTCTACTATCGTACCCATCACTTAAAGTCATTAAGGTTGCACCTGCAGATATTATTTATTTACAATTTCTAATTTATAAATCTATATATTACATTCATAATTTTCAATTGCCGAGTGATAGAAACCTTCGACCATTCGATTCACTTGTGTATTCTTATCGTATACCGTAGACTCATCATTATATGGCCTGTAATGCGGCAACTACGTATCCCAGTCCCTAGACAACGAAACCAGCCAAAACGTTTAATATTTCAAGGTTCAGATGGTATGTAGTTGAGGGTCACCTCATTTCATCACACCACATCGTATCTATTTGAAAGCCCGCTCTCTTGTACCACGGAAGTCATTTCCTGATATCTTAACAGATGCCCTACCATCCTGTCCCTCCTCCTTGTCAGTGTTTTCCACATATTCCTTTCCTCTCGGCTTCTGCGCAGAACCTCCTCAATCCTTAGCTTATCAATCCACCTAATTTTTTGCATTCGTCTGTAACACCACATCTCAAATGCTTCGATTCTCTTCTGTTTCGGTTTTCCCACAGTTCATGTTTCACTAACATATAGTGCTGCGCTCCGAACGTACATCCTCAGAAATTTCTTCCTCAAATTAAGATCTATGTTTGATGCTAGTAGACTTCTCTTGACCAGGAATGCCCGTTTTGCCACTGTTACCTTGCTGTTGATGTCCTCCTTGCTCCATTCGCCACTCGCTATTTTGCTGCCTAGGTAATAGAATTCTTTAACATTATCTACTTCGTGACCGTCAATCCTGATGTTAAGCTTCTCGTTGCTCTCGTTTCTGCTACTTCTCATTACTTTCGTTTTTCTTCGATTTACTCTCAGTCATTCTCAACTCATTACACTGTTCATTCCATTCAGCAGATCATGTAATTCTTCTTCAGTTTCACTCAGGATGGCAATGTCATCAGCGAATCGTATCAGTGATATCCTTTTATCTTGAATTTTAATTCCATTCCTGAAACTTCCTTTTATTTCCATCATTGCTCCTTCGATGTACAGATTGAACAGTAGTGGCAGAAGACTATATCCTTTTCTAACACCTTTTTTAGTCCGAGCACTTTTTTCTTGATTGACCACTGTTATGATTCTCTCTTGGCTCTTATACATGTTGTATATTAACCGTCTGTCCCTATAGCTTGGCCCTCTTTTTCTCAGAATTTCGGTCATCTTGAACTATTTTCAGATCGACAAATCCTACAAACGTGTCAGTACTTTTATTTTGCTTCCATGATCAAGCGGAACGTCAGAATTACCTCTTCAGTGCCTTTACCTTTCCTAAAGCCAAGCTGATCGACATCTAACTCAACCTCAATTTTGTTTCTCATTCTTCTGTATGTTAGTCTTGTAAGAAACTTGGATGCTGATGTATGACAATTCGCGCACTTTTCAGCTCTTTCAGTCTTCGGAATTGTGTGGATGATATTTCTCCTAAAGTCAGACTCATATGTTCTACATACCAAGTGAATAGTCTTTTTGTTGCTACTTCCGCCAATGATTTTATAAATTCTGATGGAATGTCATCTATCCATTCTGCCTTATTTGACCTTAAGCCCTCAAGAGCTCTTTGAAACTCTGATTCTAATTCTGAATCCCCTATCTCTTCTAAATCGACTTCTGTTTCTCCTTCTGTCACATCAAACCAATCTTCCCCCTCATACAGGCCTTCAATGCACTCTTTCGACCTACTCGCTCTCTTCTCTCCATTTATCAGTGGAATTTAGGTTGCACTCTTAAAGTTATCACCCTTGCTTTTCTTTCACCACAGGATGTCTATATGCTGAGTCAGTCTTTCCGACAATAATTTCTTTTTCGATTTCTTCACATTTTACGTGCACCTTTTCATTTTAGCTTCCCTACACTTCCTGTTTATTTCAATCCTCCGTGACTTGTATTTCTATATTCCTGAATTTCCCAACATTTTTGAACATCCTTCTTTCATCAATTAACTGAAGTATTTCTTCCATTACTCATTGCTTCTACGCAGTTAACATCTATGTGCCTATGTTTTTCTGTGCGACTTTCTATGATTGCCCGTTTTATAGATGTCCATTCCTCTTCAACTATACTGCCCACTCAGCTATTCCTTATTGCTGTATCTATGGCCTTAGAGAACTTAAATCGTATGTCGTCATTCCTTAATACTTCCATGTTAGCGAGCGGCTGTCGTCATTTTGTGTGCCTTTTAGACAATTTGTTGATCAGCTTTACTTTATTTTGTGTGACAATTAATTCATGATTGTCATCCTTTTGGCGGTATGTAACTCAAAGTTATCCGTAAAGTGTAAGTACAAGCAGATCTGCATAAACACTTTTGATCTGTGATGATGCGTGAAGGTTATACCTGTGATGCAGGGGTAGCGTCTTTGATCAGTAATCGGAACGTCCGGCCCTGGTAGCTGAGTGGTCGGCGTGACGGATTGTCATACCTAACTGTCCGAGTTCGATTCCCGGCTGGGTCGGAGAATTTCTCCGCTGAGGGACTGGGTGTTGTGTTGTCCTTATCATGATTTCATCCTCATCGACACGCAAGTCGTCGAAGAACTCGGAAGACTTGCACCAGGCGAACGGTGTACCCGACGGGAGGCCCTTGACACACGGCGATTACATTTTAGTAATCAAACCGTCCTGTGTCCCAGGTTCGAAACCAGCAATTACTTAAATTATGATTAGTAATCAGCAATGGCGGCTGAAGACTTCCGGCATAAGAAGTAACCCTAATTCCGCCAACGGCCTTATCAAGGAGAGTGGAGGAGCGGACAGGGGTTCAGCACATACTCTTGTCCTTGGGATGGGTAACTGCGCCTAAAGACGGAACAATCCGCAATGATCAATGGCATGAAGATACAGAAGTCAGTGGATACCACCGCATTAAAAACACGTAACGTGTATGCACAGGACATGTAACATGTAATTGAAAAGATGTCATGATGATCTCTCCGTTGGCAAAAGATTCCGGAGTTGTGCTGCATTTGGATCTCCTGGAGAGGACCGTGAAGGAGGAGGTGACTATGAGAAAAAAACTCAATAGTCAATGAAAGGATTCGGAGCGCGGGATGTCAGAAGTTTGAACGTGGTAGGGAAGCTACAAAATCTGAGAAAGCTAATTCTAATGCTCAGTCTAGATATAGTAGGCGTCAGTAAAGTGAAATGGAAAGAAGACAAAGATTTCTGGTCAGATGAATATACGGTAATATCAACAGCTGCAGAAAATGGTATTACGGGAGTGCCGTTCGTTACCGTCAAATGGGAAAGATTTTAGAAATTCTGAGAAAAATAGGGATGAGCTGCAAGGATAGACGGTTAATGCGAGACAATATGTACAAGAGCCAAGAGGGTATCATAAGAGTGGACAACCAAGAACGAAGTGCCAGGTTAAAATGGATGTAAGACAGGGATATAGTGTTTCGCCCTTACTGTTCAGTCTGTACATCGAAGAAGGAATGGTAGAAATAAATGAAGGGTCAGGAATGGAATTAAAATTCAAGGTGAAAGGATATCAATGACACAATTCGCTGATGACATTTGCTATCCTGGGCAAAAGTGAAGACGAATTACATGATCTGCTGAACGAAAAGAACAGTCTAACGAGTTCAGATTATGGATTGAGAGAAAAAGGAAGAAAGAGGAAAGCAATGAGAAGTAGCAGAAATAAGAACAGCGAGTAGCTTAACTTTAATCACGAAATAAATAGGCAGTAAAATAACGAATGGCGGACTAAGCAAGGAGGACATCAAAAGCAGAGTAGGACTGGCAAAATGGGCATTACTAGTCAAGAGAAGTCTACTAGTGTCAAACATAAACCTTAATTTGAGGAAGAAATTTCTGAGGATATACATTTAGAGCATAGAATTGTGTGGTAGTTAAACATGGACTGTGGGAAAACTGGAACAGAATAGAATCGAAGCATTTGAGATGTGGTGCTACAGAAGAATGTTGAAAATTTGGTGGACTGGTAAGCTAAGGAATGATGAGGTTTCTGCGCAGAACCCAAGAGGAAAAGAATATGTGCAAAATACTGGCAAGAAAGAGCGACAGGATGATAATACATCTGTTATGACATGATGGAATGACTTCCTTAGTACCAGATCGAGCTATAGAGGACAGAAACTGAAGAGGAAGACCGAGATTGGGATACATCCAGCAAATAATTGAGGATGTAGTTGCGTGTGCTACTCTGAGATGAAGAAGTTGGTACAGGAGAGGAATTCGTGGTGCTCACCATCAAAGCAGTTAGAAGACTAATAATTTAAAAAAAAAAGAAGGTGCTTGGTCTTTAGCGATAAGACTTAAATTCCGCAAATAAACATGTGAAGTCATTTCATGTGAACATTTGAAAAAAAAACACTGCACTTCTTTTTTTATTTATTAATAGATACAATGCTGCCACGGAAATTTTCAGGTTGAGGACCACCGGCGCACCCACCGAGAGGCAACATTGAAACGTCCTCTTAGAAAAATTATACAAGACTGTGCTTAAACTGACACACAATATTTTTTTAGCACAACGCAATCTGACTTTCAGTAATCCCAACAAGAGAATGGCCCTGACTAACATTAACCTATACGTTTGACAAATCACTTACCTCACAAAAATCTTGTTTACTCGAACTACTGCAATACAGCGAGCCCCACTACTGCCAGCTAAATAAAAGATTCAAACTACGGAAGGCACTAACTACTGATAGGTATAGTTAGCAAATGAAAGATTTTGATAGAGAACAAACAATGTGTTTACCTCAATAGTGTTCAAAAGTCATAATGTATATAGCAGTTCATGACATCCAGTCTTACAAATTTCAAAACTCCGCCATCTCTCTCCCCATATCTACCACTGCTGGCGGCTCACCTCCAACTGCGCAACGCTACGCGCCGCTAACAGCCAACTGGCCAATGCTACAATGGCCAGTATTACAACAATGCCAACCAGCCACAGACTGCACACAGCGCAGCCAGTCATTTTCATACAGAGGTGGTGTTACAAATAAAAAAACCTAAACAGCCTACTCACATAGCCCCCACGCTCCCCACAAAAAATTTTACAAATTGTTTTGGGCACTGGCCAATACAGATTTGAAAAAAATTTTCATAATTATAATTACAATAACAAAGAAATCAAATGCACACACTTATTGATACAATGTTGGTCAAAAGCTAAAATTTTCTCACAGTCCATAAAGACAGTCCTGATCATTCATTACAGTAAAATAGCAGTGTTTTTCTCAAAGTCTGAGCAGTAAAAGAAAATGCACATAGAAGTAGTGGATTTCCATGCAGTCTTGAAGTAGTGTTGTTCTTCCAACGGAAAGACAGTGCTGACTCTTGACATGCAGACAGGTAATGGACCACAACAGAGCAAATCCACAGCAGAGTCAGTCGAAGTTTTGAAGAATATTGGTAGGTAGGTCATCACAGAGTAGACCCATTGTAGTCCTGGTAGAGATTACGGTATTGGTGGGCCACCAGAGGTACAGACCCACCGCAGTCCTTGTAGAAATAGTGGTATTGATGGATCATCAAAGATGCAGACCTTGTAGAGACGGCCGGCAGCCATCTCTTGTGACTGTGCAGGTGCACAATCACCATCGAAGAGTCTTTCAGAGAATATAGCAAGTCCATGAACCACCAATTGTGCACTCACAAAGTTTTTGGAATTGTCCTTAGAACCAGCACTGCTGTTAACCAATCCCTTGCTGAATTATCAACACACGTGCAAACACTAACACTCCCTATTCTCACACATTGTCCATATACTATGACCAACAGAAACGTGTGCAGTGAAATGTAACTTACAAGTTACTTAATTTGATAAACTGGTGTCAATTACAATTTTATAACATAAGAATACAATAACAAAGGTACAAAATACATCATTAAAGAACATAACAATACAGATAACATTTGTAGTAAAACAGGCTTTACAAAAGAATAGAAATAAACATGTACATCAGTGTTATAAGAATTATAACATAAGTACATACATAAAAGATCAGAATAACTTTTGAAACATCAACTTCACACATGAGCATTAGAACAAAACAGAATAAATAATGTGTAAACATCTTTACGAAGTAAATAACATGTTATTAATGCAAATTATATTTGAGGATAACAGCATTCCTCGTCATAGTGAATGTAGCTTAGTATTAGAAGAGAAAAATTCTATGAAACAGTACACAGAGACAGGAAGAAAATAAATAAACAAGGGTACATAAACACATAGTGGGATAACACAAAAGGAAAGGACAGGGTCTGTTTTCAGGGTAACATTTGGTACTGCAGTCCAACCCATAACTTCATTCCATAGATTGTCCCTCTTATTTCAACATTTGCTCCAGCCAAAAAAAAAATCCTATCGAAGCATGCTTTCTGTATTCTGTTCACATCCTCTTTCAAAAATAGTTTTTCTCCACTGTACACTACTTTTTTGGCCAAACCATTTTCTTATAGCTCCTCAATGCTTTTATTCCAATTCATCATAGTTAGTTTCTTATATAGTCTACCCCCACTTAAGCTAACTTAAACCTACTGAGCTCAGATGCTAAACTAAGGGACGACGCAATGCAGCAGCACAAAACAATTAATACAAACAGCAATGACAAAAAAATGCAAATTGGCAAAAAAAGGCAGCAATATAGTACTTACCAAAGCAAATGCAACATTACAACTAATATGAAGCAATGAACAGCAACAAGAAAAATAAATCAGTAGTAAAACTGGCTTAACAGAGTAATACAAAGTGAAATTCAGTAACACTATGCCTGGCAAACACCAGCAGCAAATGCAATAATTTATATCTAAACATGACAAAGCTCAAGCAGAAAAAATAGTACACTAAAGACAACAATGCAGATAAGGGAAATGTATATTCACGTCTTAATGTCTATATAATTAAAGTGGTGCACCACAAAAACTTATTCTATGAAATAAATTACCAAGTACTTGAAAAGAAAATTATGTATGCACTTCCTGTGAAGGGAAATGTCTTTTTGTGCTCCCTCACTTTTTTGGAAGTATATCACATTATTATTATATACTGGATCTGTAGACAGAAAGTATTTATATTAGTACATCTATAGAATTTTATTTTAACCAATGCTACAGTGCAGCTAGAAACTAGATATTAAACAAAATAGGCAAAGCAAGGTGTGAAACGCCATTCGCTAGCCATAAGGCATTTCATAATGCAGTAAACAATCTTCCAACTAGCAATACAATAGACATGAGATGTTTCTCATCATTTCATTTCAATAAATATCATAAATTAAGAACTCTACAGTGTAATCATGTTTTTAAGTTTGAAGGTGTAGTATTTACGATGCTTTCTACAAAGGAATGTCAATAGCGTGGATAATGGCCTCTTTTTTTTTCTTCGCCACCTGTGCCTCTGAAAGGCACACACTAATGCCTTTTTTCCAGGCGTCTGTCGCGCAGCTGGGTGCCCACGATGCATTACGTGCAGGTGGTCACTGAACTTTCTTACCAAAATATTTACGACACCAGTTTCCGCTACAGTGGCAGTCTCATATAAAAATATTTCACAGGTCAAGAATTTGCGTTACAAATCTGTAGAAACAAAATCCTATTGATATAACAGTGTCCAAAAAAATTTTCGTCAGCATTGTAATACATTCACTTATATACACACATTTCATAACTCTTAAAGTACGATTCTCGGTTTCTAACATCCTTTTTCACAAACCAGAGTCCGTAACCACTACACATTATTCCTTGCTTTATTACACATATACATATTTGTAGACACTTCTGCAACATTTCATCGTAATAAATACGTAACATAATCAAATTCCTCATATAGCATCAGCTTATTGATCATAAACATACCGCAACAGCATAATACATATCGTCATCATAACATCATAAAACGTCAGCCAAATCTCAAAATCATCGTAGCTTTCTGCAATAATTTCAAAACCTAAAAAAATTCTGTGCTCATGTCAAAAGTGTCATCTACCTCAAACGTACTTTAAAAATCATGATCTCATACCAAATACATCATTCAAAGCTCTCATAGTATCACAATGGTTCCAAAAAAATATGAAAATTTCACGAAGTACAGACAAAATACAATTTCATAAGTGTGAAGTTATCCAACCATGTAATTACGTAAACATCTGTCACTGATGCAGTAAAATAAATATTTGTCTCTCTCAGTTAAATGATCAGATAGCTGTGTAATTCAGTGTTAGAGAAATATGGTTGTAAGTACGCTGTTTAGGAGTTCTTATTGGTAACGCCACATAGCGCTCTGTATGAAAAATCACTGGCTGTGCTGTGTGCAGTCTGTGGCTGGTTTGCATTGTTGTCTGCCATTGTAGTGTTGGGCAGCGGCAGCTGAACGCTAACAGCGCGTAGCGTTGCGCAGTTGGAGGTGAGCCGCTAGCAGTGGTGGACGTGGGGAGAGAGATGGCGGAGTTTTGAAATTTGTAAGAATTGGTGTCATGAACTGATATATATATATATTATGATTATTAAGGTAAATACATTGTTTGTTCTCTATCAAAATCTTTCATTTGCTAACTATGCCTGTCAGTAGTTAGTGCCTTCAGTAGTTTGAATCTTTTATTTAGCTGGCAGTAGTGGCGCTCGCTGTATTGTAGTAGTTCGAGTAACCAAGATTTTAGTGAGGTAAGCGATTTGTGAAACGTATAGGTTAATGTCAGTCAGGGCATTTTTTTTTTTTGTAGAGATTTTTGAAAGTGAGATTGCGTTGCGTTGCGCTAAAAATATTGTGTTTCAGTTTAAGCACAGTCGAGTAAAAATTGTACAATTTTTCTAAGGGGACGTTTCGTATGGTACCGATGTGTAAAGTTTCATAAACAAATACCGTATTAGCTAGGGCTCCTTGTGCTTGCCATACACATGGTACACAAAGTAAGCGTGTACCCCCCTGAGGATTAATGTAATTATATCCTCAGGTGTTACAGACTAAAGCAATGGAATGAAATGTATCACGGAAAACCTTTGTATCATTGTACTTCAAATATCTTTAAAAATAAATGTTTTAAATACAAAATTAATCTCTCAAATGCGTGTCCTGTAGCGCTAAATGTGCGTCTTGCTGTAAGATAATTCTGTGGAAGTGTCATAGTTATCGTCCTCTGTAAGCAAAGTTCTGCTGAAGTCAATGTACTTCCCTTGTAATAAACGAAGTGAATTGCTTTGCGTATAGATATCTTAGTTATTACGCTTATTGCCATGATGAAGTAAGTGCTGTGCTGTAACGATTTTATGTAACTCAGTAGTTAAATCTTTGTTCAAGTGTATGTTCCACTGAGTCTAACTTTTGAAGCTTTTGTTCCATTGTGTCTAACTGTTGCTGTGTTTGTCTATGGTGTTGTTCCATTGTGTCTAACTTTAGAAGATTTTGTTCCATTGTGCCTAACTTTTGAAGCTTTTGCTGTGTTTGTCTCTGGTGTTGTTCCATTGTGTCTAACTTTTGAAGCTTTTGCTGTGTTTGTCTCTGATTTTGTTCCATTGTGTCTAACTTTTGAAGATTTTGTCCCATTTGTTTTTGATTCTGTTCCATTTGTTGCATTAATTGCAATAATAATGTATTAGTGTCTGGAATCTGTTTCTCTACGCTTTTTGGCAGTGCATTTTCACCGGCAACATTCACATTTTGACAGGCAGAAAATGTGTCTTGACTCATTTGAGAAAACGGCGAGGACCCAAAACCTAAGTCTACAGTATTTGCAATATTGTGTTCTGTCATTTCGGATTCCTGAGGCGAGCTGTTGCCGACCGATCGATCGATAATTGTTCCCTGTTCACTACTTGTTTCATTGTCTACACCATTATTTGCCGCCCACTCCAGTTCCCTATGCACAATTACCAAATTACTACTTCGAATGTCTGTTAATTCACTACACATTGGTGCTGATAAGCTACACTCGTAGTCACTATTATTTCTCAGTTTACTATGGAGCCTAGTGTCACGTTTTTCACACGCCATTATTGTCACAATATTTCACACGACAACACAGAAAAACACAATTTGAAGAGCAAAAATAAGAGAACACATTAACATAGCAAATAATATCTAGTTAACTGCAAACGCAGCTGCGAAATACTTGGTGCAAATCTACATGCATGCCACAACTGTTTTACTGTACAACAATGAAAGACTGCAACTACAAAGGAGATTCTCTCTACAATTACGCGCTAGCAATAAACGATAGCTACACAAATTACACAAACTACAAGAAAAAAATCAGAAGATTCCAGTGAGGTATCCTCGGCTAAGGGTCGACATATGAAACGTCGTCTTTGAACAATTATACATGACTGTGCTTAAAATGACACACAATATTTTTTTAGCGCAACCCAATCTGACTTTCAGTAATCCCTACTAGAGAATGTCCCTGACTAACATTAACCTATACGTTTCACAAATCACCTACCTCACAAAAATCTTGTTTACTCGAACTACTGCAATACAGCGAGCGCCACTACTGCCAGGTAAATAAAAGATTCAAACTATGGAAGGCACTAACTACTGATAGGCATAGTTAGCAAATGAAAGATTTTGATAGAGAACAAACAATGTATTTACCTCAATAGTGTTCAAACGTCATAATGTATATAGCAGTTCATGACATCCAGTCTTACAAATTTCAAAACTCCGCCATCTCTCTCCCCACATCACCACTGCTGGCGGCTCACCTCCAACTGCGCAACGCTACGCGCCGCTAACAGCCAACTGGCCAACGCTACAATGGCCAGTATTATAACAAAGCCAACCAGCCACAGACTGCACACAGCGCAGCCAGTGATTTTCATACAGAGGTGGTGCTACAAATAAAAAAACCTAAACAGCCTACTCACAACATGAACCCAGAGGCTGCACAGACTGTCGCCTATGTCCCTTATGCAGATCAGGGACAGCAGAGGGCCTATAACATAACACTTCGTTTGGGATCGCCAGATGTTATTTCTGTTTTATTCTATGACTTCCCGTTAATTATTACGAACTGTGATCTTTCTGGCAAGAAATCATTAATTCAGTAGAACAACTGAGGCAATACTACATAGCCACGCAATCTGATTAGAAGTCGCTTGTGAGGAACGGTCTCAAAAGCCATCTCTAAAAATATGTAATCCATTTGGCGTCCCCTGTCGATAGCACTCATTACTTCGCGAGAAGAAAGAGCTATTTGTGTTTCACAAGAATGATATTTTGTTATTCTATGTTGTCTATTTGTTAGTAAATCTTTTTCTTCTAAATAATTCATAATATTCGAACACAGTATACGTCCAAAATCCTACTGCTAATCGGCTTTAACGATATTGGTCTGTAATTTAGTGGATTACTCCTATTTCCGTCCTTAGAGTTTGTGTGCCGTGTTCAGTCTTTATAAATGTAGTTTCGACGAGCGAGCGCTTGTATATAATACTAGATGTGGAGCTACTGTACCAACATACTGTGAAAGGAACCTGACTGGTATCCAATCTGACCCGGCAGACTTGCTTTTATTAAGTGATTTACGGTGGCATATCTACTTTTAAGTTACTCATATTGTCAGTTCTTCTGTATTCGAATTCTGGACTATTTACTTCCTCTTCTTTGGTGAAGGAATTTCAGGGATGTTGTGGGGGCTGTTTAATAACTACGGTTTAGCGACAGTGTCATCAATGACATGAACATTGTTATCTAGCAGTGGCGGCACTGATTGCGTCTTGCCGCTTGCGTAATTGCGTCTTGCCGCTTGCGTAGTATACATTGGACCAGAATCTCTTAGGGTTTTGCATCACATTTAGAGGCAAGGTTTCATTGTGGGAACCATTCATCTCGCATTGAAGTTCGCGCAAAATTTCGAGTGTCTTTAAAATTTTGCCAATTTTGGGGATTTTGCGTTATTTTAAATTTGGAATGTTTTTTTCGTTGATTCTGCGACAGTATTCTGAACTGTTTAGTGTGGTATGGGAGATCAGTACCGTCTCTTATTAATTTGTTTCGTATATATTTCTCAGTTGCCGTCGATACTGTTTCTCTGAAATTAGGCCGCATGTGTTCTATGCTTAGATAGTCAGATTGGAAGGAGTGGAGACTTTCCCTTAGAAAGACATCAACCTATTTTTTATCTTCTTTTTTTAAACAGATAAACTTTTCGTTTATTTTTGGTGGGTTTGAATGTTGAAGTTTTCAGTTTCGCTACGGCAACCGTGTGTTTGGTGATCCCTGTATCCGTTATGATGCTCCCTATCTGTTTACGATAATTTGTGATATTGGTCTGATCACGATTATTTGTTGGTAAGAGGTCAAGTTTGTTTTTGATGCCAGTTACATTCAGAGTGGGCTCCTGAAATACCTATTTAAAATAATTTTCTGCGAAAGCATGAATAATGTTTTAGCCTGTGTACTTATCGGAGCAGTAGCCTACCGTGTCTACGACGTCTGCAGTGCGTCGCGTGAGATTGACCCTTAAGGCCGGTGTCTGGGGGAGTCCGGGGAGCTATTTATTGGTTTGGTGTCGGAAACGCGGGCGGCGGCGCGTGCGGTGCGTGTCAGGGGGCTGCGACCGTCGCTCATCTATAACGGAGCTCTGCGCCGTGGGCCGGCAGTGCGTGTGCAGAGCCCACAGCGCAGCCATGGCCAGGCCAGGAGCACGACTCGCCTACAGCGCGTGCGCCGTCGCCGTCGCCGTCTTGGCAGCTTTCGTGGCCACAGCAAGTGCCCGTGAGTACACTGCCGCCGACTACTCACGGTGGCGTGATCCTCGTATTTCAGCTCGAAACCACGCCGCCCTTGACCGATGCCCAGTGTGTTCCATCTGCTGTTTGTAAAGGCTTTCTATAGTTGTAATTTGATGTTAGCAAACCGTAGAAAAGCGCACGGGAACTGCCCAAGTTTCTTATGTAGTGTCCAAGCCGTAAGAATGCAAACAACAGCGTCTGTTATACCTACGACTACGACGCATATACGATGTTTCAGTTCAAATAGCTCTGAGCACTATGGGACTTAACATCTGAGGTCATCATTCCCCTAGAACTCAGTACTACTTAAACCTAACGAACCCAAAGACGTCACATACGTCCATGCCCGAGGCAGGAGTCGATCCTGCGACCGTAGCGGTCGCGCGCTTCCAGACTGAAGCGCCTAGAACCGCTCGGCCACACCGGCCGGCGTTCTTTGTAGTTACTGCGGTTAATATTTTTGAGTCTTGTATTACCCCTTGTGAACCTACGATTAATGATTTTAATTATACCTTCCCACTGTTCTGCAAAACTGTTTCTTATTTACTTCAAACTCGTCGAGGTATATTCCGTCTTTGCAGCTGAATGAAAGGCAGTTTATCTTTTGCCGTACACGTTTCGCTTCTTTTATTTATTTAGCATATACAGTGGGCTGTAATACATGTTTCTTTTAATATAAGTAATAAATGTAGTATGTAATAGTTACTATCTTGGATTATGTCATATTTTTTTCTTGTTTTTCAAATTTAAAGCAACTTTTGTAGCACAAATTTCATGAGCTTCAATTATCGTTCGGTGTAAAGATTTCCCAGTGTCGTTAGTCCATGTATGTGGTCCTGGAGATGTGTTCATTCGGTTCCCATGTTCCACCTGGCAGATTTTCCCCACATTTATCACAACACATCACTTGAACTTACCATTTTGTGATCAACATGCGTGTGTTTACAGTGTTTAGTGTTACCAACAGTGACTATGTGTTTATCTTTCGTCTTTTTTGGAAAATTTGTGGAAATTTGTAGTAAGTTCTTATGAGACCAAACTGCCGACGTCATCGATCCCTGGGCTTACACACTACTTAATCTAACTTAAACTTACGCTAATGACAAAACACACACACACACACACACACACACACACACACACACACACACACAGGACTACTCGAATCTCCGACGGGGGCAGCCGCGCGACCCGTCACCCGTGTTTCATCTTTTGTTTGTGCTCTGTGTGATCCGATATTTTCCATTTGTGTGTGTGTGTGTGTGTGTGTGTGTGTGTGTGTGTGTGACAGAGAGAGAGAGAGAGAGAGAGAGAGAGAGAGGGGAGGGGGAGGGGGAGTGGGAAAGAAGGGGAGGAAGATTCCTTAATTATTTATTCTGGTTATGTTTCAGATTTCCTAACATAATCAGTGAGTTATTTCTTGTATTGATTTGGCCACTGATTACTTTCGATTTTATTGGAAGGGTTCTTTCTAAGTGAAAGTATTCTTGCAATGTCAGGAGTCTTTCGTTTTGATCGTTCACTCAAATAATTTTTATGTCTTGCTCCATGATGAATGGTTCATGTCCCTGTTTCATCGGGTGTTCGGCAAACGTAGAATGCTTATTTTCATACATCGAGCTTCTTATATGTTCTTTATATCTAATTTAAAAGTTCTCACCGAGCGAGGTGGCGCAGTGGTTAGCACACTGGACTCGCATTCGGGAGGTCGACGGTTCAATCCCGTCTCCAGCCATCCTGATTTAGGTTTTCCGTGATTTCCCTAAATCGTTTGAGGCAAATGCCGGGATGGTTCCTTTCAAAGGGCACGGCCGATTCCCTTCCCTAACCCGAGCTTGCGCTCCGTCTCTAATGACCGCGTTGTCGACGGGACGTTAAACACTAACCACCACCACCACCATAAAAGTTCTCTCTGTCATCCCAAGATATATTGATTCATATTCTTGGCATTCTAACTCGTATATATGTCCTCCTTGGTATTTATCTAGTTTCTCTGTTGTTTTTGTTTGTAAATTTGAATGGTGTGTGTTTCTTGTTATGTAAGCAATGTGTAATCCCTGTTTCATTAATACACATGCTATAGTATGTGTTGATTTGTGTTTGTATAGGAAAGTGCACCATTTCTTTCTGTTTGTGTTGCTGTTTTATGTTTCCGTATGTGCTATAGCGTCTGTTGTTTTCTTTCAATTTTTCTTTTTTTGTTGGTATTTGCGCTATCTGCTTGTTTTGGTTGAGTCTTTGTAATACATGGGTGTTGTAAGCATTGTTTGTGGCTACGAGTTGTCTTGTTGGCTAAGCTTTGGGGGTGGGGGTGGGGGGGTTATTGGACCTGAAGGTCCTGGTCCAAACTGCAGCTCAATCGTAATGAATTTTATCTTTTAATAATATTGTTGGCGAAAGTCTAGATCAGGGCCAGTGACATTCACGGCGGGGCTCATCTACTGCTCATAAATTGGCAGTGCGTCAGTTTCGCGTAGGTAGTGGGATAATACTTTCAAATAACAAGTGATAGGCGAGGACATAGCAATGTATTTATAGCACCGAAATTGAAACCATTCTCCTGTTCGCTGTTTTTTTGTACGTTAGCGAGTTGAGTCGTATTTCGTGATTGACAGCGAATGGTAAGAAGTGGAGTGGTTTAACAGATTTAATTATACATGGAGACGACGCTCGTTCGTGTATGGGTCACGGATTAATTGCAGATACGTGGAAGCGTATTAAATGTGGGAGTGAAATGGTTCTTGAGGAGTGTAAAATTTGTACTGATGGAGTCTGAAGTGTAGCAAAAGCAGCCACTTGTCGAAGTGTTGTATTAGAAACAATTCCGGGTTTTCATGTAGTCGGCTAAAAATTGGCATGCTTTTGCCATTCACGTACTTATGGGTTTATGAAAGCCAATATAAATGTTTATCTCGAAAATTAGATTTAGCGAAGCAAACTCTGGTCGACTGTCGACTATTCTTTTGAGAAGTTTGCGTGCAGATTTGCCACAGACAAAATGACAAACTAGATGGCGAAGGAGATATTGTCCAGATCGACGAATCACATTTCGGAAAGAAGTTTGACGGAGGAAACAAGAAAACACGTCGATGGATGTCTGGAGCTATACAGCGAAGTATGTAGGAGGGTTTTTTTTCTCTAGTTGTGCCAAGGCACTCAAAAGCAGTTATTTCGAAACTTATTAAAGAAAATATTTTGCCAGGACAGTAGTTAATTCCGACTGGTTTTCAAAGAACAGATGCTTGAAAAATGAAGGTTTCCTACTCCTTCAGATGAATCATAAACTGTTTCAAGGATCCCGGGACAAGTGCCCATATAAATACGATAGAAGGTACATGGGTCTCCACTGGAGGGTCCCTCCATGGCGCGAGGTAGTGCAAAACTTACTTTGGCAGCTACCTCTTTGGGCATATGTGGAGGAAGCAGAATCAACAAGAGCCACAGTTGGTTTATGTCCTTGCGGGCTGATACATTAGTCTGCAATCCATATGAATAAAATTTGTTGCACTTAGTTTTTTCTGTATACTTATTCGCAGCGTTCAAACAACATGCAATTACATTTTTTGATACTACTTCATGACAGTCCTCCCACGATTTAGTTAAAAAGCATTGATCCACATATCTCCTCCCATTATTTAATTCAAAACTATTCATCCACTTACTCAGTGCGCTTGTGCAGATCAATTGCGTAGCAAAAGAGGCCAGAGAAATATTTCAGTGTTTTTTGAACACATCATGGATTGCGACGCCGTCTTTCCATCGCATTTGTAATCACGTTTACAGCAATATTTAAATTTCTCTTCCGAATGTATTCAAAATACATCGTCTGTTTGCTGCTCTCTCATTGTCTGCGTAACACAAACAGCTTACACACTTTACTTTGTTCCCTCACACCGCACAGCACGCGGTGGCAACAGTCCTGAGAAGAACACGTGGGTACCCATTGGCCCTATTCTAGTCACTTACCAATACTATTTTCAGTTTTTCATGCTTCAGGGGACATGGCCATGGTGGAGGGGGGGGGGAGGGGTGGAATGAACGTAGAAAACCATTTCAAAGCTTAATTTTGTTGTGTAACTACTGTAATAGTTTTATGCAAACATTTTGGCGTCTGTAAAGTCTTGCGACGTTTATACTCGTGTAATGACCATCTTTTTCAAATTTAGCTTACTATGGCGTAGGGCCAAAACGTAAAATGGAAAGGTACACAGCGCAGCTGTCAATGGTCATCTAGAGTTATCCCCCAAATTTAATAGTAGAATCTGCATGTCACCTTGATCACTGTGCGTGAAGTATCTTATTCACAATCCGTTGTAATGGTCACGAGAAACGCTGTACATACTAGACACACAGCGATCTGCGCCCAGCAAGGCCCAAACAATCTTTGTGTATATCCGTTTCGAATGGTGCGGACTAGCCATCGAAAGGATGAAATATCAGAAAAGAAGTTGCTCTAGGTAAGTTTCCTGAAATAGCAAAAAAGAAAGGAAACAATAAATTTATCCGCAGCAGTCTTTAAACTCATGTCGTTCAAAGCTAGAAGATAAAACTCCCTGCCACGTAGAATTATATTACAGGGAGAAATACGATACAGACACAGAGTCTTTCTGCATTGTAAACGTAGAAAGAGATTCAGTTCATCCTACACGCACGTCTTGTCTCCAGTGAGTGAGCGCTGTTTCCTAGGTTAAATATCGTCGGAATACGACAGGAATCCTTTACCTTTCACCTTTCAGGAGGTTGCTACTGAAATAAAATTGGTGGACAGTTTCGTATATGCTATCTAATGAAAGCCGAAAGATGATGAAGTTGGCAAATCAACCAACGCGCACAAATAATTTCGAAACTGTTTCGTAAATGATGCTGCAGGGAAAACCCTTGTGGAAAACCTAGGAATTGGTAATTTTAAAATACTGAAATTAGTTCTCGTCTAATTGCATGATGTCTCTGTGTGACAGCATCTCACAAAATGTTGTTTGACGTCCACAAAACCTTTCCAGTCGTTCACGAATAGTGGAAAAATGCCGTCGCCATGCTTGTTGGTGTCAATATCTGAACTTTTTATACAGAATGTATCATAATCAATGGCGTAAACGCATACAGTTGAATGGTCACGATACTAGAAGCAAAAAAGTCTCAGTAAACGTAGGGTCGAAAATGCATTTCTTACGAGCTACGAGCAATTTTTCGTCTTTGATATTGCGATACGAATCTCTTCTACTGCAATTTCTTTGCTTTCCATATTTTGGGAACTGGTAGCAGGGAACAAAACAAGACAAAAAGTAAAGTAAACATGTGCTCTAATATGCGTTCCTTAAGAGCTATAAGCACTTGTTCATCTTTGCTACTTTGAAACACAACTCTTCTAATGATCAAGTGCTCGTAACTTTTAAGGTAGGCGTACTCTATAGAGTACATGTTTGCTGGTCATTTTTTCTTATTTTGGTCCATACTACCACTTCCCAAAATATCTACATCTACATCTACATCCGTACTCCGCAAGCCACCTGACGGTGTGTGGCGGAGGGTACCCTGAGTACCTCTATCGGTTCTCCCTTCTATTCCAGTCTCGTATTGTACGTGGAAAGAAGGATTGTCGGTATGCTTCTGTGTGGGCTCTAATCTCTCTGATTTTATCCTCATGGTCTCTTCGCGAGATATACGTAGGAGGGAGCAATATACTGCTTGACTCTTCAGTGAAGGTATGTTCTCGAAACTTTAACAAAAGCCCGTACCGAGCTACTGAGCGTCTCTCCTGCAGAGTCTTCCACTGGAGTTTATCTATCATCTCCGTAACGCTTTCGCAATTACTAAATGATCCTGTAACGAAGCGCGCTGCTCTCCGTTGGATCTTCTCTATCTCTTCTATCAACCCTACCTGGTGCGGATCCCACACTGCTGAGCAGTATTCAAGCATTGGGCGAACAAGTGTACTGTAACCTACTTCCTTTGTTGTCGGATTGCATTTCCTTAGGATTCTTCCAATGAATCTCAGTCTGGCATCTGCTTTACCGACGATCAACTTTATATGATCATTCCATTTTAAATCACTCCTAATGCGTACTCCCAGATAATTTATGGAATTAACTGCTTCCAGTTGCTGACCTGCTATTTTGTAGCTAAATGATAAGGGACCTATCTTTCTATGTATTCGCATCACATTACACTTCGCTACATTGAGATTCAATTGCCATTCCGTGCACCATGCGTCAATTCGCTGCAGATCCTCCTGCATTTCAGTACAATTTTCCATTGTTGCAACCTCTCGATACACCACAGCATCATCTGCAAAAAGCCTCAGTGAACTTCCGATGTCATCCACCAGGTCATTTATGTATATTGTGAACAGCAACGGTCCTATGACACTCCCCTGCGGCACACCTGAAATCACTCTTACTTCGGAAGACTTCTCTCCATTGAGAATGACGTGCTGCGTTCTGTTATCTAGGAACTCCTCAATCCAATCACACAATTGATCTGATAGTCCGTATGCTCTTACTTTGTTCATTAAACGACTGTGGGGAACTGTGTCAAACGCCTTGCGGAAGTCAAGAAACACGGCATCCACTTGTGAACCCGTGTCTAAGGCCCTCTGAGTCTCGTGGACGAATAGCGCGAGCTGGGTTTCACACGATCGTCTTTTTCGAAACCCATGCTGATTCCTACAGAGTAGATTTCTAGTCTCCAGAAAAGACATTATACTCGAACATAATACGTGTTCCAAAATTCTACAACTGATCGACGTTAGAGATATAGGTCTATAGTTCTGCACATCTGTTCGACGTCCCTTCTTGAGAACGGGGATGACCTGTGCCCTTTTCCAATCCTTTGGAACGCTTCGCTCTTCTAGAGACCTACGGTACACCGCTGCAAGAAGGGGGGCAAGTTCCTTCGCGTACTCTGTGTAAAATCGAACTGGTATCCCATCAGGACCAGCGGCCTTTCCTCTTTTGAGCGATTTTAATTGTTTCTCTATCCCTCTGTCGTCTACTTCGATATCTACCATTTTGTCAACTGTGCGACAATCTAGAGAAGGAAGCACAGTGCAGTCTTCCTCTGTGAAACAGCTTTGGAAGAAGACATTTAGTTATTCGGCCTTTAGTCTGTCATCCTCTGTTTCAGTACCATTTTGGTCACAGAGTGTCTGGACATTTTGTTTTGATCCACCTACCGCTTTGACATAGGACCAAAATTTCTTAGGATTTTCTGCCAAGTCAGTACATAGAACTTTACTTTCAAATTCATTGAAAGCCTCTCGCATAGCCCTCCTCACACTACATTTCGCTTCGCGTAATTTTTGTTTGTCTGCAAGGCTTTGGCTATGTTTATGTTTGCTGTGAAGTTCCCTTTGCTTCCGCAGCAGTTTTCTAACTCGGTTGTTGTACCACGGTGGCTCTTTTCCATCTCTTACGATCTTGCTTGGCACATACTCATCTAACGCATATTGTACCATGGTTTTGAACTTTGTCCACTGATCCTCAACACTATCTGCACTTGAGACAAAACTTTTGTGTTGAGCCTTCAGGTACTCTGTAATCTGCTTTTTGTCACTTTTGCTAAACAGAAAAATCTTCCTACCTTTTTTAATATTTCTATTTACGGCTGAAATCATCGACGCAGTAACCGCTTTATGATCGCTGATTCCCTGTTCTGCATTAACTGATTCAAATAGTTCGGGTCTGTTTGTCACCAGAAGGTCTAATATATTATCGCCACGAGTCGGTTTTCTGTTTAACTGCTCAAGGTAGTTTTCAGATAAAGCACTTAAAAATATTTCACTGGATTCTTTGTCCCTGCCACCCGTTATGAACGTTTGAGTCTCCCAGTCTATATACGGCAAATATAGAAAGCAAAGAACTTGCAGTAGAAGAGATTTGTTTCACAGTATCGAAGATGAATAATTGCTAGTAGCTCTTAAGGTATGCATTTTTCGACCCTATGTTTCCTGAGACTTTTTTGCTTCTAGTGACTTGTACCTTCAACTGTATGCGTCTACGCCATTTATTATGATACACCCAGCATAAATGACGCTGCCACGGTGGCACCAGCAGTTTCCGTTTCCCAAAACAGCCAGGTGGATGCTTGATGAGTTTTTAGAGCAACGTATTTATTCCTACTGCTACCTTTTCAATATAGGGTTTCATGTGATAGCCCTCGATTGTTCATAAACGCTCTGCAAAGTTATAAGTTATAATGAAGCAGATTGTCCAACAACTGGAAACTATCGCAGGCGGATAATTCACGCTGCAGGGTTATATGACCTTTAAATGGATCCGTGAGTTTTCCAGTCTGCTTTTCAAAACTCTATGTGAACCTAATCTAACACGCACATTTTCTGGGCAACACACTCGAAATTGGTGACCTGCTATTTCCTCCTAAGTATCCTTGTCATGGCGGACTTACAAGACTTTGAAAGAAGTGAAAGTAGCCACATATTACATAGATAAACAAATTAATTGTATAAGTACATTAGCGACAATGATTAAAGCAGCAAGTACTTGTATACTGGAAAACAGTGTGTTGGGACAGAAGATTTGTACGTAACTGAAACGGCATAGGTTTCCAGATAACGGTAGACGTCACTGCAAGCGTAACAGTTTTCCCGCGGTAGATACGGAGACATCCACCTGGAAAACTAGCAGCAGTAAACCGTTACGGTACAGGGTGGCACAAGCGTCGTGCATTTCTCAAGAAAGGACAGCCTGTGGGCCCACAGTGTTCATCCTATCTCTAAGAATATTTTGCTAAATCGATGAGAACTTAATCTCTAGATATCGCTATAGTATTTACTGTCATTAGTCAGCAGTTAAAGAACCTCTTGTCGACATGTGTAAAGACTAGGAGACATTCCTTGCAATAATTTCTCATGTTTATCATGTCAGTGTAGTTCCTCCTGTCCTTACGTCACTATAATATAAATAATAGGTAAACGAATTTTTTTTATACTTATCAGGATGACAGAAGAATCCGGGCAAATTGGCTGTGAAAACATGCCGGTAGTGTTACTTTTACAACGCCTTGTGCACGCAACCTGCAGCGGTACATGACATCAGTACGTTCCTTCACCTCAAATTAAGACCACGGATTAGAGACACTGGAATTTTGACGACTCACCAGGACGATGTATTTACAGTTTTACCACATTAATTATTATTATTATTATTTATTAATTGCAGGGTGATCGTCCACCTTGGTAATTACAGTGGGTCGTTTGCTACTACAAACTAGACAATTTTCATAATTTTAGTACTTTACTTGTTTTTTACATAAATAAACTTTTAATTAAAAAGAAAAAACAGAAAAACGCAAGATGCATAAAGTACAATTGAGAAAAACGTTACTATATTCTTAAGAAGAAAATAATACACGAAATGAAAGATTTAGATAGTAAAAGAGGTTCCTTTGCCTAGCTGGAACAAGTGGTAGGGCTTTGGTAAACACTTCGAGCCCGTCTCACCTAATGTAGCTTATTCTGTTCTTCTGTAGCTACTACTATATGTGCGTGTGTTGTGATGTTAACTCTACATTATTTGTGTACAAGGTACGACAGTACTGTTTGTTACCTCCTGAGGAGGTGACTTCGAACCTTATCACCCTAAAGAGCGCTTCGTATCTATGTCGCGCGTTTGAGTTTGTATATTTACGTTTTATTATACTGAATTTGTACGTTTGTACACAATTTTATAACGTTCACATGTTTTACAGTTTGTGTCTTATACATTTCATGAATTACATATATACATTTTTGAAAATAATGATCCAACGAACTTGTTTTACTCGTGCAAACAAGAAAACTCGTTATTGTATTTGTATTGCTAACTTATTTAATTCCATGTTAGTATTACACGCAGTATTGTTGCAGTCGTGTGATCCCCTACTATGCCGTACATCTGGTGATATTGGAGTTTCATGTCATCTGTGTCTATACTTTCAACTGCTACCATACCAATGTTTGGGTATCTGTTGTCCCACGTATCATGTTGCGATGTAGGGAGTGTTTCGAGTAGTGATCTTGTATATGGTTGTTGCTACTTATAAGTCGTGTGTGGCGCTTTCAGTATTCCACCAGTGATGCGGTTAAGCATGCTCTGGATCTCTTAAAGCTTGTCCTGTGTCTTCGATTTATGACGTCGGGGGCCTTACATGTGAGTGGCACATTTCAGTTTTGTGTGTTCGGGAGATCCACGTTGCCCTATTCACACGTATCACTTTGACTAAGGCCAAAGCGGTGCACGTGGGCCATGGCCCCTGCCGGTAAGTGTACCGCGACTTGATTCAACGTGTCTGAGCGTCAACCGTTACTGGATATTCAGGAAGGAGGAGAAAATCCGACGGCCCCTGTCAGATGATTCCCATTCTTTTCGCCATGTCTCTGCCTTCTAAATATGTAATTGGCGTTTTTCTGTAATATGCTTCCCTGGTATCTCATATACCTCATCCAGTCTTCCCCTTTTAAGCCTGTCCACGCCTCACAATGATTTTTCAGGCCGTGAATGACTGTCGATGTGTTCAGCAATTACGTGCGAAACACATTATAGATCGAAAGACGGCTGTATGATACATTTGCAGTGTCAGCAATAGCAATCTGTAATGAGTTGAGTTTAGTCTGGCGAGATTGTGTATTAGTTTTGTCGTTTTTCGGTTATAAGTCTTACGTGCTCGTTGAATTTCAGTCGTCCGTCGAGGTGTATGCCTAGGTATCTTGCTCAAAATGGTTCAAATGGCTCTGAGCACTATGGGACATCTGAGGTCATCAGTCCCCCTAGAACTTAGAACTACTTAAACCGAACTAACCCTAGGACATCACACACATCTATGCACGAGGCAGGATTCGAACCTGCGACCGTAGCGATCTTGCGGTTCCAGACTGTAGTACCTAGAACCGCTCGGCCACCCCGGCCGACTAGGTATCTTGTTATTTTCCTATGTGTGCTAATGTTGTTCAGTCTAATGGTGCAGTTTCTATGCAGGGCACCTTTGATCAGTAAATATACTGTCGTGTTTGCCGCAATTGTGAGTTTTTTATGGCTGAACCAGTCACTTTTTTTTTTTTTATAAGGAGTGCAGCCTTGCCTAAGAGTTGCGTTCTAGAGTTTGCAGTTTCTACTACCAGCAAGTCATCAGCATAGGCTACTTTACCCTTCATCCTATCAACTTCGTGTAGGTTGTTTAGGAGGGGTTCAATGGCAATACCCAGAAATCTGACCCACAGAGTGAGCCTTGTCGGCATTCTTATGTTTTTTTTTTTTTATATCCTTTTGTGTTCCTGCTAGCCATACACGATCTTTGAAGAATCGAGTAAGTTATTGCATAAGACTGTTGGTGTCTGCATCTCTCGTAGCAGTGCAAACAAGACATGCCACCAGAGATTGTGGAAGGCGACTGCTGTATCTATTGCGTTTACTACTGCGTATTTTTCTTATGTGTCCTGTATTATTTCCAGAAGGCTGTTAACGGCATAGTCTATTGAGCCTTCTGGTCTAAAACCATTCTGATTGGACTAAGGCCTAAGAACGTCATGTCTGACTGTCGTCCATTACACAGGAGTCTCTCCTGCACCTTAACCAAAGCGTTGAAGAGGGAGACGGGCCTGTCAGTTTTTGGGTCATTTGGGTCGCGAACCTCAGATTTTTTGGGGAGTTGGCAAGGACTCTACCTTGTAGCGGTGCTTCATTCAATAACTCTGTTAGAAAGAGGGTGACATGTGCAACGGTATTTTTTAGTGTTTCTGAGTGTACGCCATGTCGGCCGGGATTCCTACTCTTTAATTATTTAATTGCTAACGCTACTTCTTCTTGAGGGAATGGGACATTAATGGGGCCATTGGTGTAGGTGTCCTTCATTTGTATTCGTACGTCTGCGTAATGTTGCTGGTCATTCGCCTTTTTGTCATCAGGGAGAAGCCTGTTCAGCAGGTACTGCGTTGGACATTTCCAGCCCCTTACAGTAGAGCCTTCCGTGGGCCTAAGAGTTGCCGGCGTCTTTACCTAATCTGTTAAAAGTTTAAATGGTTCCCCCATGTATCGTTTTGTAGCAGAGTTTTGTCAAAACTGTACCAGTGATCCTGTCAGGTCTTGTCTAATTTCTTTTTATGGTTTTGCTTTGCATCACGGTATAAATCCAATCTTACCACCCTCTTTCGTGCTGTTTTTGCTTTTTGGTAATGTTTCCTTTTGTCTCCAGCGTCATTCCTTAGCTTTTTTATCTTAGTTGACCAGTGGAGTTTCGGTTTCGGTGCACAGTCGGTCTTTGGGATAACTAATCGTTGTGCTTTTTGAAGCAGGTCCGTCAGGATGTGACCCTTATAGTCCAAACAACCATTGACTGGATGGAGGGAAAATTCTTCAAATACGTCCCTTATTTTTACCAGTCAGTGTTGTTTAGAAGAAGTCGTTGCTTTTGTTCTTGTGAAGATTGTGTCTCCATGTATGTGTTTGTGTGGGTGAGTATGACGTTGCGGTCACTGTATGTGGCATTTTATAGTCTTCCCATTTGTTATGTATATTATGGACTTCGTATCTGCTAGTGACATATCAACATTGCTGGATCCTCCTCCATTAAGTAAGTAGGTGTTTGTCCTGCTTTCTTTAAAACAAAGATGCTGCGTTCATTTATTGTATCAACTACTATTTGTCCCCTACTGCCTGTTCTGCCTGCGTCTTATAGAGTCGACCGTACATTCATGTCACTAAGTATGAGTAATACTTTGTTCGTAGGAATCTTGTTTATGGGAGCATAAATTCCTTTTGCAATTGATAAGTGTTTTTTCTTGCACTCTGTCTTGAGATGCGAGCGAATGATGCATTCTACTCCTCACATCTGCATGTTTCCATATGATCTTAGACGTTGAAAACCATTTTAAAAGCAACTGGGTCATTTTGCGGGAGAATGAGAAGTACCGAAGACACATCAGAGTAGGCTAGCTTATGTTGATCCGATAAACAATAATAGGCCCAGAAGAGAAACCGTGATAAGAATGTTAATTTTTATAGCAGGACAGACTGTCGGCCATTTCATTTATGTTCATCAGTATCAATAAAATTCTTTTAAGCTTTTTAACATTTTTTTCGTTTCACATGGTATCCACGACTTCAAGTAATTGGTTCAACTGGGTGTTAACGCTGCCATAATTTTCCCGATCCCTAGTACACATGAGTCACTTCGTCTGTCCATCTTATGTCTGCACTGTGTACGAGAAATATGTCCAGATAATTTATGCTGTTTACATTTGTGTTCGAGAAGAAGATCGGCGATAAGTGGGAAATCCGGATTCGAGTCCCAGTACGGCACAAATTTTCATTCAACAGCTGGTGGTTGTCCTCTTACGCAGCTGCGAATTCATGTGGAGTATTATAAATGTCACATTACCTTCGTCGCTGTTTATTCGCACCATCACCAGATTACTAGTAAAGTTAGCGCCGCTTAAATTCTGTTTCCTAAGTAAGTTAATAGATTTTAAACTCGGGCACATTCCATATACTGGGAGAGGTAAATGACTATATTGACATTAGTCCTGGGCTCCATACACTATGCATGTTGATTACCCAGCTACGGATCAGTTAAGAAACATTGTACATGTCATTGGGAAAGTTAATTTAAAAAATATATATACACTCCTGGAAATTGAAATAAGAACACCGTGAATTCATTGTCCCAGGAAGGGGAAACTTTATTGACACTTTCTTGGGGTCAGATACATCACATGATCACACTGACAGAACCACAGGCACATAGACACAGGCAACAGAGCATGCACAATGTCGGCACTAGTACAGTGTATATCCACCTTTCGCAGCAATGCAGGCTGCTATTCTCCCATGGAGACGATCGTAGAGATGCTGGATGTAGTCCTGTGGAACGGCTTGCCATGCCATTTCCACCTGGCGCCTCAGTTGGACCAGCGTTCGTGCTGGACGTGCAGACAGCGTGAGACGACGCTTCATCCAGTCCCAAACATGCTCAATGGGGGACAGATCCGGAGATCTTTCTGGCCAGGGTAGTTGACTTACACCTTCTAGAGCACGTTGGGTGGCACGGGATACATGCGGACGTGCATTGTCCTGTTGGAACAGCAAGTTCCCTTGCCGGTCTAGGAATGGTAGAACCATGGGTTCGATGACGGTTGGATGTACCGTGCACTATTCAGTGTCCCCTCGACTGTCACCAGAGGTGTACGGCCAGTGTAGGAGATCGCTCCCCACACCATGATGCCGGGTGTTGGCCCTGTGTGCCTCGGTCGTATGCAGTCCTGATTGTGGCGCTCACCTGCACGGCGCCAAACACGCATACGACCATCATTGGCACCAAGGCAGAAACGACTCTCATCGCTGAAGACGACACGTCTCCATTCGTCCCTCCATTCACGCCTGTCGCGACACCACTGGAGGCGGGCTGCACGATGTTGGGGCGTGAGCGGAAGACGGCCTAACGGTGTGCGGGACCGTAGCCCAGCTTCATGGAGACGGTTGCGAATGGTCCTCGCTGATACCCCAGGAGCAACAGTGTCCCTAATTTGCTGGGAAGTGGCGGTGCGGTCCCCTACGGCACTACGTAGGATCCTACGGTCTTGGCGTGCATCCGTGCGTCGCTGCGGTCCGGTCCCAGGTCGACGGGCACGTGCACCTTCCGCCGACCACTGGCGACAACATCGATATACTGTGGAGACCTCACGCCTCACGTGTTGAGCAATATCGCGGTACGTCCACCCGGCCTCCCGCATGCCCACTATACGCCCTCGCTCAAAGTCCGTCAACTGCACATACGGTTCACGTCCACGCTGTCGTGGCATGCTACCAGTGTTAAAGACTGCGATGCAGCTCCGTATGCCACGGCAAACTGGCTGACACAGACGGCGGCGGTGCACAAATGCTGCGCAGCCAGCGCCATTCGACGGCCAACATCGCGGTTCCTGGTGTGTCCGCTGTGCCGTGCGTGTGATCATTGCTTGTGCAGCCCTCTCGCAGTGTCCGGAGAAAGTTTGTTGGGTCTGACACACCGGTGTCAATGTGTTCTTTTTTCCATTTCCAGGAGTGTATTTCCTAATTCACCTTACAAAAATATTACCTAAGGTAGGTGTAGATTAACATATTTTATTGTTAATTTTGATACTTTTCGTGCAGTGTTTTTATATACTGGGTGTTTCAAAAAGAATTACCTGATTTCAAAACTCCATATTTATAGATAAAACATACTACAAACGTGGCATGAATTGCAAAGTACTCATCTTAACATTTTAGCTGTGCTATTACAAATGCTCTGTGTATCCACCAGCAGCAGCATGAATGACATCTAGACGATAGCTACATGGTCATAAACTGTACACAATATATTTGCTTTTATAGACGTTATGGCACCCTTATTCTGTCCTTCTCTTCTTCTGTGTCACGACCTAGAGGGGAGATGAACAACCTTTCCTTCATATACACCCACAAGAAAAACTGGCATGGAGTCACACCTGGCGATCTTGGCGGCCAAGAATGCAGATCGTGTCTCGGGTCCCGTGCGCCATACCCAGCGTTGAGGCAGAGTGTATTTGGGAAACTGATGTGCGTTTTTATGCCAGTATGGCGGAACTCCATCCCGTCTGAAAATTAAGTCATCGGAGTCCTCCTGAAACCGTGGAATAAGCAAGTTCAGCAGCGTTTCAAAATAGCTCATTCCCGAAAAAAAGGACCACACACCTTTTCACTATAAATGGCACTAAAATGTTCACTTAAGGTGTGTTTCTGTGGTGCTCAATAGTGTTATGAGAGTTCTGTAGCCCCCATAAACCCTCGTTATGTCTATTTACTTAACCGTTAACTTGAAATGTTGCTTCATCTCTGAAAATTAGCCTGCCAGGGTGGCCAAGCGGTTCTAGGCGCTACAGTCTAGAACCGCGCGACCGCTACGGTCGCAGGTTCGAATCCTGCGTCGGACATGGATGTGTGTGATGTCCTTAGGTTAGTTAGGTTTAAGTAGTTCTAAGTCTAGGGGACTAATGACCTCAGATGTTAAATCCCATACTGCTTAGAGCCTTTTGATCCATTTTTTTCTGAAAATTAACCATGGGAAACACGTATCGTCTTCCATGTCCTGTAGCAGAGCATTGCCGAAGTCAACACGTTTACTTTTACCATCAACCCGAATAGACTGCGCTAACTGTAGTCTGTATGGTTGACAGACCAAACGACGCCTTAACACTCAGCAGAGAGTTGTGTGAGGAAATGCCAGTTCTGCGATTACGCGGCGGACTTCGCTCAAACGTTTGCTGAATACTTTCCACCATGTCATTGGAAGTGCAAGGTCGATCGGGCCTCTTACCTTTGCACAAACATCCTGTCTCTCCAAACTGGCGATGCCAACGACGAATGTTTTTGGGTGCAGGAAATCAAAGCCAAAACGCCGACGAAAAGCACGCCGGACCGAGAGCACTGACTCATTCTATGCAAACTGTAAAACACTGTTGAGCGTGCGCCATCTAATTGGCTGGCATCTAACGACGATTTCCTGAAACTCTAGGTCACGCCCATTCAAACAACACACATTTCATTTCCAACAGGTCCTATGGTTCGTAATTATTACCATCCAAACTCAGATAATTCATTTTGACAAACACTGTAGATTTGCAGAGACGTTTAGAACCTTGCTCGTGTTTACATCATTGTATTGAATTCGTGTTGTCTCCTTGTTCCACCTGGAAAAGCTGAATCCGCGTCTCAAGAAAATCAGTGAGATGTGCTCAATGCACGGGAAGCCGTTAAAAGCGTCCACGACGAATTCTGTGCAGAGAATTATTACAATAATGCTTTAATACGACAGTTCACTGTAAGATGTTTGTTATTAAATTTGTCTTTTCCTTTGCTACTCTTTGCAGAGCCGCACCCGCAACCAGAGGGTCCCGCCTGGCCGCAGAGCCTGCTGCAGCACCCCAACCTGCGGCTCCTGCCCACGTGAGTGGCGCCGGCTCTTTCCGAGTCTGCTCTATAGCACCACGTCTTCAATACCTGCACTATTTTTCTTTCTTCTTCTTTAATTTCAAAAGTTGTGAAAGTTTTTGCTGCGCGGAATGGCCGCGCGGTTAGAGGCACCATGTCACGGGCTGCGCGGCCCCTCCCGCCGGAGGTTCGAGTCCTCTCTCGGGCTGGGGTGTGTGTGTTGTTCTTAGAATAAGTTAGTTTAAGTAGTGTGTAAGTCTAGGGACCGGTGACCTTAGCAGAACATTTTTGAAATGTCATAGGTAGTTATTTGTCAGTTTCTAAATTCATGAAAGTAAATAACGTCATTACGCTATTCAGATATGGAAGAATGTGTGTTGACACTGCAAGCCTCGTTACTCGCCTCTGAGGAGAAGGCAAAGTTTTGTTCCTTAGGTGGTGTTCTCATTTTGCAAAGCCCCGCGGTGTGTGTATGTGTGAAGCCGTACCGAAATGATGGAATTTTCGAGACTGTCACAGATTCCTTAAGACTCTATGTTGAACTTTAATTGTTCAATAGAATCGCCATCTCAAAAATGCCCCTAACAAGGAATTTTAATGTGGGGAACTGCTACAAAACCCTACTGAACGACTATGTTTACGCAATCGAGTAATAGTAGTAGTGGTGGTGTGGTGGTGGTGGTGGTAGTGGTGGTGGTGAGCAGTGACACTGCACAAAACTCAGTGACTTGACTCTTAAAGGTGCTTGCAATCAAGAAATGAACGAATTAGGAAGGGCTCTTGTTGTTGTTGTTGTTGTGGTTGTGGTCTTCAGTCCTGAGACTGGTTTGATGCAGCTCTCCATGCTACTCTATCCTGTGCAAGCTCCTTCATCTCCCAGTACCTACTACAGCCTACATCCTTCTGAATCTGCTTAGTGTATCCATCTCTTCGTCTCCCTCTACGATTTTTACCCTTCACGCTGCCCTCCAATGCTAAATTTGTGATACTTTGATGCTTCAGGACATGGCCTACCAACCGATCCCATCTTCTAGTCAAGTTGTGCCACAAATTACTCTTCTCCTCAATCCTATTCAATACCTCGTCATTAGTTACGTGATCTACCCACCTAATCTTCAACATTCTTCTGTAGCACCACATTTCTTAAGCTTCCGTTCTCTTCTTGTCCAAACTATTTACCGTCCATGTTTTACTTCCATACATGGCTACATTCCATACAAATACTTTCAGAAACGACTTCCTGACACTTCAATCTATATTCGATGTTAACAAATTTTTCTTTCTCAGAAACGCTTTCCTTGCCAATGCCAGTCTACATTTTATACCCTCTCTACTTCGATCATCATCAGCTATTTTGCTCCCCAAATAGCAAAACTCCTTTACTACTTTAAGTGTCTCATTTCCTAATCTAATTCCCTCAGCATCACCTGACTTAATTCGACTACATTCCATTATCCTCGTTTTGCTTTTGTTGATGTTCATCTTATATCCTCCTTTCAAGACACTGTCCATTCCGTTCAACTGCTCTTCCAAGTCCTTTGCCGTCTCTGACAGAAATACAACGTCATCGGTGAACCTCAAAGTTTTTATCTCTTCTCCATGGATTTTAATACCTACTCTGAATTTTTCTTTTGTTTCCTTAACTGCTTGCTCAATATACAGATTGAATAACATCGGGGAGAGGCTACAACCCTGAGTCACTCCCTTCCCAACCACTGCTTCCCTTTCATTCCCCTCGACTCTTATAACTGCCATCTGGTTCCTGTAAAAATTGTAAATAGCCTTTCGCTCCCTGTATTTTACCCCTGCCACCTTTAAAATTTTAAAGAGTGTATTCCAGTCAACATTGTCAAAAGCTTTCTCTAAGTCTACAAAGGCTAGAAACGTAGGTTTGCCCTTCCTTAATCTTTCTTTTAAGGTAAGTCGTAGGGTCAGTATTGCCTCACGTGTACCAACGTTTCTATGGAATCCAAACTGATCTTGTCCGAGGTAGGCTTCTACAAGTTTTTCCATTCGTCTGTAAAGAATTCGCGTTAGTATTTTGCAGCCGTGGCTTATTAAACTGATAGTTCGGTAATTTTCACATTTGTCAACACCTGCTTTCTTTGGGATTGGAATTATTATATTCTTCTTGAAGTCTGAGGGTATTTTGCCTGTCTCATTCATGTTGCTCACCAGATGGTAGACCTTTGTCAGGACTGTCTCTCCCTAGGCCGTCAATAGTTTTGGTGGAATGTTGTGCACTCACGGGGCCTTGTTTCGACTCAGGTCTTTCAGTGCTCTGTCATACTCCTCACGCAGTATCGTATCTCCCATTTCATCTTCATCTACATCCTCTTCCATTTCCATAATATTTTCCTCAAGTACATCGCCCTTGTATAGACCCTCTATATACTCCTTCCACCTTTTGCTTTCCCTTCTTTGCTTAGAACTGGGTTTCCATCTGAGCTCTTGATATTCATACAAGTGGCTCTTTTTTCTCCAAAGGTATCTTTAATTCTCCTGTGGGCAGTATCTATCTTACCCCTAGTGAGATAAGCCTCTACATCCTTACATTTGTCCTCTAGCCATCCCTGCTTAGCCATTTTGCACTTCATGTTGATCTCATTTTTGAGACGTTTGTATTCCTTTTTGCCTCCTTCATTTACTGCATTTTTATATTTTCTCCTTTCATCAATTACATTCAATATTTCTTCTGTTACACAAGGATTTCTACTAGCCCTCGTCTTTTTACCTACTTGATCCTCTGCTGCCTTCACTACTTCATCCCTCAGAGCTACCCATTCTTTTGCTACTGTATTTCTTTCCCCCATTCTTTTCAGTTGTTCCTTATGCTCTCCCTGAAACTCCGTACAACCTCTGGTTTAGTCAGTTTATCCAGGTCCCATCTCCATAAATTCACACCTTTTTGCAGTTTCTTCAGTTTTAATCTACAGTTCATAACCAATAGATTGTGGTCAGTGTCCACATCTGCCCCTGGAAATGTCTTACAATTTAAAACCTGGTTCCTAAATCTCTGTCTTACCTTTACATAATCTATCTGATACCTTTTAGTATCTCCAGGATTCTTCCATGTATACAACCTTCTTTTATGATTCTTGAACCAAGGATTAGCTATGATTAAGTTATGCTCTGTGCAAAATTCTACCAGTCCGTTTCCTCTTTCATTTCTTAGCCCCAATCCATATTCACCTACTATGTTTCCTTCTCTCCCTTTTCCTAGTCTCGAATTCCAGTCACCCATGACTATTAAGTTTTCGTCTCCTTTCACTACCTGAATAATTTCTTTTATTTTATCATACATTTCTTCAATTTCTTCGTCATCTGGAGAGCTAGTTGGTATATAAACTTGTACTACTGTTGTAGGCATGGGCTTCGTGTCTATCTTGGCCACAATAATACGTCCACGATGCTGTTTATAGTAGCTTACCCGCACTCCTATTTTTTTATTCATTATTAAACCTATTCCTGCATTACCCCTATTTGATTTTGTATTTATAACACTGTATTCACCTGACCAGAAATCTTATTCCTCCTGCCACCGAACTTCACTAATTCCCACTATATCTAAGATTTAACCTATCCATTTCCCTTTTTAAATTTTCTAACCTAGCTGCTCGATTAAGGGATCTGACATTTCACGCTCCGATCCGTAGAATGCCAGTTTTCTTTCTCCTGATAACAACGTCCTCCTGACTAGTCCTCGCCCGGAGATCCGAATGGGGGACTATTTTACCTCTGGAATATTTTACCCAAGACGACGCCATCTTGACTTAACCATACAGTAAAACTGCATGCCCTCGGGATAAATTACGACTGCAGTTTCCCCTTGCTTTCATCCGTCCGCAGTACCAGCACAGAAAGGCCGTTTTGGTTAGTGTTACAAGGCCAGATCAGTCAGTCATCCAGACTGTTGCCCCTGCAACTACTGAAAAGGCTGCTGCCCCTCTTCAGCAAACATACGTTTGTCTGGCCTCTTAACAGATACCCCTCCGTTGTGGTTGCACCTACGGTACGGCTATCTGTATCGTTGAGGCACGCAAGCCTCCCCACCAACGGCAAGGTCCATGGTTCATGGGAAATGGGAAGGGCTAACTTATACAAATGCAACCAACCAAACGTTTAAATTACTCCAGTGGTTGATTGAATAATAAGTAAAAACGGTACTCTAACAGGAACCGGGATTAACAATGTTGTGGCAACGGTACGTCCCGTTTTCGAACATCAACGCCCTTCTGTTGCGGGTGGTGTGCATTCTCTCAACAGTATACCGTGGCGGCAAGTCGGCACTGTGTGGTCGCATGTGAAAAACCACAATCTCGCTCGTCAGAACACGGATACCGTGAAGTCCCGTCCACCGTTGAACTCTGTCCTCGACGTCTGAAGCCAGGGACCTTTCACCTTCAATATACAAACTAAGAGTTCTATCTTCACGTGTTCTGTGCGAACTGAGCGGTTCTCACGCTTCTTTAAAATGGAACTACAAGCCTCGACCGACAACCACTGTAGGTTTATAAAATACATTCCCCAGCATTAAATAACGTCATGGAAGTTTTGTATGATGAAACTGAAGCATCCTACCTACAGCTAGTCGTGACAATGTGCGCCGGCCACGGTGGCCGAACGGTTCTAGGCGCTACAGTCTGGAACCGCGCGACCGCTACGGTTGCAGGTTCGAATCCGGCCTCGGGCATGGATGTGTGTCTGTCCTTAGGTTAGTTAGGTTTAAGTAGTTCTAAGTTCTAGGGGACTGATGACCTCAGATGTTAAGTCCGATAGTGCTCAGAGCCGTTTGAACGAATTTTGACAATGAGCAGATGAATGTAGCGTATAAATGGAAGGAGGCTAGCCGGGTGGCTTGTGACATTTCAGTCTTTTGCAGGGACACATGTGGACAGGACTACTCTGACCGCATCACCGCCGGCGTGGCTCCCATCAACAAGTACCCGTGGACGGCGCTGCTCATCTACGCCTCAGGTAAGCTCTAAGCCTCACTCTTACTCGCCACATATTTCTTGTTGCCAGTACTTTTCTGCTTACGACTGAAAAGGCGAACGGTTTCTGGGGTCCTGGAAACGTAGTTCATGTTGATGACATGCGGGAGCAAAAATTCTCTCTGGTTACTATTAAATAACAACAAAAGTTTCTGACAACGTCCTTCGTTCTCACCGTCAGGAGGTGGCTGACACTGGCAGTATGTGTAAATTTATTTACACTCCACATAGCGTCAGCCGGCCGGTGTGGTCAAGCGGTTCTAGGCGCGTCAGTCTGGAACCGCGCGACCGCTACGGTTTCAGGTTCGAATCCTGCCTCGGGCATGGGTGTGTGTGATGTCCTTAGGTTAGTTAGGTTTAAGTAGTTCAAGATTCTAGGGGACTGATGACCTCAGATGTTAAGTCCCATAGTGCTCATAGCCATTTGAACCAAAATAGCGTCATCACGACGTATTCGGTCAACTGTTGCACACTAAATACCTCAACAACATCACTTAAAACAGCCAAGTCCTGATATGACATAGGAGGAAATAGTCAGATGCTTCAAAGTGATCAAAAGCAAGTTCCAATGCTCTCTTATTTTAAATTTGCAGATACCGAAAGGAATCGATGAGCTGAGAGCAGCTGTTTGCTAGGACATTTTATTTCCACAGTAGTTTGAACTGGAAAATGAACTTCCCTCTAGGACAGTGCTTTTCAACATTTTTGTGTAAGCGAATCTTTTCCACTTAAAAAACTTACGGCGACCCTCCATAACCGTAATGAAACTGCGCCAGTAATTTCAAAGAAAACGAATTCAATTTTCTTTCTATTGATATTATAATGATCTAGAAATAAAGTGCACTGCACAAGGTAGTCGCATCGCTCTGCAGGTAGTGGTATACGAAGAACATTCTGAAAGTAAGGCCCGATAGGTCGCGAAATGGAAACGACAGTGAAAATCCGATGACGCTTTGCACAGGTGTGTTAGGCACTGTCCCTAGTATGCCCGTCAATGGCGTCGCGTCGCTCTCTCCAGTCATGAGCACACTATATGGCGTAAATATGCCTAGAGCATGGTGTCTCCGCCAACTACGTGTGTCCGCTGCGATGTTGGACCTGCTTTCATGCACCTGTCATTCATTTTCTGTCTTCATGACAATTCTCGGCCGAACACTGCAGGGGTAATGAGGTCGCTCCTGTAGCATTTGTGCTGTCAAGTATTTCAGCACCCACCGTACAGCTCCCTCTGGTATCAATCTCTGCTCACATGAATCACTGCCTTCTAGAAGAGTATATTGGAAAGTTGGTACAATGCTATGACAGATGTCTAATGCTAGGCGCAAATTGAGACGTGTGTAGCGCATGCGATACGCGCAGGACAACGCACATTTCTGTGACTTTACAGGTTCGAATGTGAGTTGGTAAGTTGGGACGCGACATGGTGGGGAACTCAGCGTTCTGCTTGTCAGACAGTTTCTCGCTCCGTGCTAGCACTACGGGAGGGGCGAGGCAAAGCAGTCCTGCCATGTGCTCACATCGGCATGGCACCTATGGACAGTGATAGTACTGGCCGTCCGAAAAATACTGCTTTACTCTATACCGAAATTTATTGTCACTCAATAGTGTTTCGTTTTTCACCATTTAAGCTCTCCATCTTTCTTGTTAGTACATTATACTTTTCAGTTATTTATATGTATTCAGTTTTTTTTGTTTTGTTTTTTGTTTTGTCACGCACAGTTAAATAACTAGTGAGTCATTAGCGACTAGGATTATATCTTCTACCGCCACAATGTTTTCAGACGGCAAGAAGGGGCAGCCGATTCACTACAGTGTGCAGTCCTTACTGGTGTTGTGTCCTACATACATTTTCAGCCTCATGACTGATTGAAAACGCCGGAGAAGTGACCATTAAAAGCTGGCCGCAGCTGTGAAATTCCTCCACCAGAGGGCAGGCATAAGTGCAACACAACCATCTCATAAATACTGCCAGTTTTCGTTCAATTGCAAAAGGATCCTTTCCACTGCATCCTATTTCAGTCAATTGTGTACTGTATGCTTCCATGTACTGCTTTGTAGTCATTCTGGACTAATTTGTAAAATCAGGACCACTCATGTTAGTCTTAGTTTGAAACTGTCAACCCTTTTCATTTGAAACAAAGTATATATTTTTTATTCATTAACGAATAAAGCAACACTTCGTCTTCAGCGTTAATACCTGAATCTGCTTAGAAACTCAAGTCTACCAATAATAACTCTTTTAGTAGCGAATGACCCACTGTTAGTGTGGAAAGCAGTAGGTCAGCAACTGGCGCCCGGCTAGTGCGCATCACCACGCTGTGGCGCCCTCGCCATGCGCGTCCCAGTATGCGCAGGTCCGCACGTCGCGTGTTAAAAGTGCGCGTCGCGCGGTGTCACGTCACACGGGCTATACGCGTTTCAATTTGCACTGAGCCTAGATCGGTGCGGCGATAAT